>NW_027171831.1:0-2500 GCF_036898095.1 Palaemon carinicauda
CATCGAGGGTCGTCCTACGCTTGTCTCCAGGGCAGTTGTTTCGGGAGATGCTCTTTTGATGGTGAGGAATTCAATTCTTGTTATAAGCCCAGGGCCCCAATGGGGAAAATAGCCCAGTGAGGAAAGGATATAAGGACAAATGAAATATTTTAAAGATCAGTAACAACATTAAAATAATATTTCCTATATAAACTATAAAAACTTTATCTACCAAGAGGAAATAGAAATTAGATAGAATAGTGTGCTCGAGTGTACCCTCAAGCAAGAAAGCTCTAATGCAAAACAGTGGAAGACCATGGTACAGAGGCTATGACACTACCCTAGACTAGAGAACAATGGGTGATTTTTTGGGTGTCCTTCTAGATGAGCTGCTTACTATATATAAAAAACCAAGTGTCTGGCTATAGATATATATATATATATATATAGAGAGAGAGAGAGAGAGAGAGAGAGAGAGATCTACATATATATATATATATATATATACTATATATATATATATATAATAATGTATATATATATATATATATATATTAACCACAATAACATTTAATATCAGATTCTGTTTTTGGAAATGTATATCCACTAGACATTCATTAATGAGAAATGCTTCTGGCTGGGCAAGGATTCGAACCTATGCGTCCTAGTCGAAACAATACCAGCAGAAACTCTTACCTATCGAGCAATCAAAAGAGAAGGATAAGAGTCCCTGTTGGTATTGTTTCGACTAAGAGGCATAGGTTCGAATCCTTGTCCAGTCAGAAGCATTTATCGTAGATTAATTTCCAGGGGATATACATTCCCAAAGGTAGAATTCGATATTAAATTACAATATAGTATATATAGTATTATATATATATAATGTATATAAATATATATATTTATGTATATATATTGACAGCAGGCCGGTAGGATATATGAAAAGAAGTATGGACCAAGGTCTTATGACCTTTTTGGAGGTGTAATAATAACACGAAAGCGCTTGGTCAATTCTTCATTTCCTTTATCCTCTTAGTCTGCTGTTATCTTGAGACATCACACGTTCCAGCAATTTGCCAATTAATATATATATATTATTATTATATATATATTGTAGGTATATAGATATATATACATATAGATATAGATATATATACATATAGATATAGTTATTTCCAGCTCTTCATATAACCGTAAATCTCTGCAAGTTTCATTACCCTACGATTAAAATTATGGCCAGGAAGCTTTTCACAAACAAACACACAAATACTAAACACAAACACAAACAGGGGGGTAAATTATAACTCCTTCTAAACTTATCGCTGATTCAGGGAATTGAACATTTTGCTTGACCATGACCTTGACCATTGACCTTGAACTTCCCAAATTTAATAATTTCCAGCTGTTTGCAAAGCAGTTAATCCCTTCAAGTTTTAGTACCAAACAGGGGTTAAAACATCACCTCCTTCCAAACTTATGGCTAATTACGTGAATTGGACAATTTTGATTGACCGTGACCCTTGAACTTTGACCTTAACCTTCCAAAATTCAATTATTTCCAGCTTTTTACATAACAGTTCATCCATGCAAATCTCAATACGATTGAAATTGTGGCCAGAAAGCTATTCACAAACAAATACACGTAAGCAAACACAATCAGGGGTGAAAACATAACCTCCTTCCCAACTTCGTTGGCGGAGGTAATAAGACAAACACATCTGCTTCGACAAGCAGAGGTCGATATGGCCATCCTCTTCAAATGGTGACTCGGTCCCAAGTTTGTTTCTGAGAAGTTGCAGGAAAAAAAAAAAAAAACGTTCCAAGCGAAAACATTCGTGTTTGACCACCCGCTCTCTTGTGTATATACATGTCCTTCCTCTAAGTTCACTCATTACGAACATCGTCTTGGCTTCTCTCGGAGACTTTTGAGACACTCTTGAAGTCAAGGAGACAGAGCACCGACTGAGAATACCAAGTTGGTGTTTCTTCCTCCGATGCGCCAATATAAATGCTAATATCTTCCTCTAAAAGAGAAGAATTTAATTGATGTTACCTTTGTTATTTCGTCGTCAGCTGATTGGACCAAAGGTAACTATTTTTTTTTTCTTTTTTTAAATTGTAAATTTAATGCATTGCTTCAACTTCATTATGTAGTTTAAACGTTTAAAGGCCGCTCATGAATGGCAAAGGGAAGGGACAGTGACCAATTGCCCTATCAAGCAGGGCAATGCCCTAGAGACTGACCTTATATTATATGATCAGCGCTCAAGCCCCATCTCCACCCAAGCTAGGACGAAGGAGGGCCAGCATTGGCTGCTGATGACTCGGCAGATAGACCTATAGGCTCCCACAAAGCCCCCATCCTTAGCTCACAAGGATGGTGAGGTTTCAGCGACCAGAGGAACTTAACGATTTTTATGGGGACTAGAACCCCAGTCTGGCGTTCACCAGTCAGGGACGTTACTACATAGGCCACCATAGCCATTAGAATTCCCTGTCTGGAGTTAAAACAGTGAAAATA
>NW_027171831.1:12500-65000 GCF_036898095.1 Palaemon carinicauda
TATGTATATATATATATATATATATGTATATATATATATATATATATACACAGATATGAATAAGCATATATATATATATATATATATAAATATATATATATATATATATATATTTATATATATATATACATATATATATTTATATATATATATACATATATATACATATATATATACATATATATATTTAGGCTACAATATATAAGAAATATATATATATATATATATATGTTAATATCCATATATATATATATATATATATAATATATATATATATATATATGTTAATATCCATATATATATATATATATATAATATATATATATATATATATATGTTAATATCCATATATATATATATATATATGTTAATATCCATATATATATATATATATATATAATGTTAATATCCATATATATATATATATATCACTATAAACGTATGGCAATGCATAATTAGCCAGTAATTCATAAAAATTTTAATATATCAATAAAATAGAAATAGAATTTGAGGCAATGATGGCCTATTGAATACGTCCTTGCCTGGTAATATGCTTGGCTGGTGTTCGAGACCCATTTCAGCTCGATATATTTATGCAGTGGGGATCTGATGGAATGGGGTTTGAGTCCCGTTCAAAGTTGATAGGTTTTTTAGTGTCTGCAACCTCACTATCCTTGTGAACTAAGGGTGGGGTGTTTGGGAGAGCCTATAGATTTATCTGCAGTCATTGCCTGGACATTCCTGGTCCTGACTTAGGTGAATGGGGGGCTTTTGCATTTTTCTGCTTGGGCATTGTCACTGTCCATCTCCTCTGCTATTCGCGAGCGATCTTTAAAATCTTTAAAGGATGTACTCGTAGGTAATAAATATAGTTTAGTCTTCCATAGAAACGTTTTCTTTTACCAAGGAGGTATTTATCATTTTCTTTAGATTTATAAGCATAAACTAATTTAAATAGGGTTCAGATACGCTATATTCATACATTAATGTTTATTCATATATGTCCATTAAATTATCAATAATGGTTTTAAAAAAAATTCTCACATATATACTGTACATATAAAAATGTTTCATATATCATAAACAAATAGATTTCAACTATAAAATTGATAGAAATCTCAAATTTGATCTCGGAAAAATCTCTCGAGAACAGATTGTTAACTGGTCAAGATATTTATCGTTGTTGTTGTTTTTGTTGTTGTTGTTGTTGTTTTTATTATTATCATTATTATTATTGTTGTTGTTGTTGTTGTTGTTGTTATGGTGCCAGAAAACCCATATTTTACCCATGAATATTTACGAATTGCAAGTATTCTAAGTATATTATATTGCTAAAATACATTAGTACAATTGCATCATTTAAATTCGTTGGTTTAAACATGCTCAAGTTACTTCAGAGGTTGATTACAGTCAGTGACTGTATGCAAGATACAGGTCCTGTCTTGGAAGAACTAACCACCTTGTTAGCTTATTTGCTAAGAAGGTCTTTCAGTTCTTCAAATCTGCGTTTTATAATAAACATAAATTATGCTTTTTATCAAATTTTCAATTTAGCATATTAATTTGTATAAATTTAGTATCAGTTTATGTCAAATGTATTATTGAATATGTAACTGGCAATTAAATAATTTTGCATTAAAAATACCCTTTGGGGTGGAAATTAACTGAAAGATTCTAGCCAATAGGAGGACAGCTTCTAAGCCTCTTAGCCAAAGAAAGAAAGTTTAAGCCAATGAAAGACTGGCTTACAAAAGTGTTCTGTTGGAGGCCTCTGATTGGCTGAGTGAAAATCCGATGGTTTTCAGAGCATTTCCCTACGAGCCCTGAGAGTGTGAAGGTCAGTTGAGTGTTGGGTCCTGAAATATTTGACATTTTTATATACATTAATTTGCAGGATTATACATAGCAGTGATCAAGTTTATAGAGGAAACAGTAGGCAGTTTATGTGTTGGTAAGAATAACAGTTTTTATTAAAAGACTAGTTTACTGGATGTTTGACATGAATAAAAACATGCCTGAAGCCTTTGTCCGAATGTGACTAGAAATGTCTGCCTATTATATATATATATATATATATATATATATAATGCAGCCATTTATAGTCCACTGCAGGAGAAAGACTTCAGACATGTCTATATTCATGTCTGGGGTTTGGCCAGTTTTTATCATCACGCTGGCCAGTGCGGATTTGTGATAGTAGATATTTGCCTGATCGCTGAGCAAACCAACCTAGTATAGGTGGCCCTGACTAGAACAGGTTTGCTGGTCATAGCAATTCGCAAACCCTTTCACCACGTTAAGGTAACCCCACTCGAAAAGGATTGCTTCGATTATATGTCTGTGTTAAGTCAGTGAAACATCGTAAGCTATTTTATGAGGTCATAGACACGATATGAAGTGAGTATATTTAATTAACGTTTGGTATATATTACAGGAAAGATAATAGTCGAGGGTGGGGGGGAAGGGAAGGGTGTTGAGTATCTACCTGTCATTAAGGTGTGGCAGATGAGTTGATGGTTGTACCAAGTGGCCCACAAAATTTGGCTTTTTTATCCACGAATAATATTGGCTTGAGTTAGTTTTTTTTTATTCTGCTTTGCCTTTTCAAATTTTAAAATCTAATTGCCCGCTCTGTGCAGATTTATACTAATTATATTGATTAATCGAACTTGGGTAATTTATCAATTAACCGAACTGATCTATTTCTTGTGCAATTGATATAATATATATATATATATATATATATATATTACTGGTGTATTTTTTATTTCTAATTATATATTCATTCGGGTTTTCTATTAACGATGTAATATAAAGGATTCCTGATATGATTTTTATAATAATGTTATTGAAATCATTACTAGTAGTATGCATTTTTACTGGTGCAATTTCTAGATATAATTAGATAATTATTAAATAGTTCGCTTATATTATTATATTTGTATTTGTCGTCCGCGGGTGTGGACGTGTGTTTTAATGCTCTGTATCGAATCTGGCTTAAAACGGAATCATTGTGTATCTCGTTGTTTATACTATGGAAAATCTCTTTGTGGGTGTTTGCTAGTATTGTTATTAGTGAAATATAGTGCTAAAAATCAGTGGTTTCCTTGTATGTGAGGTCTGTAGCGAAAGGCCTGACCCAGCATTTTTGTGTTGGGGTGGGGCTACTTGAAAAGTCATTGTAAAATGACTCAATATGCCCTTCTCTAGAAAACGAAAAAAAAAAACCTTATTCCCGTGAATGATTTCGATCTATTTGTGACTGAAATCGACACGGTACTCCAAGGAAAAGAGGAAAATATAATGGCAGCAGCTAATGAAGAATGTGATGACGGAGGCAATCATGGCATGTGTGGGCACTGTGAGTCCTATGTCGCTGATGGGATACAATGCGATGAATGCCGAAGATGGTACCATGATGAAGCTTGCTCTAATTTAAGTGATGGCACAAGTATTCTTTTACTAAGCAGGAACATCATTTATAAATGTTCAAGATGTGTTGAGACTGCAATTCCCAATGGTTCATGGGTCAGGCAGGAAAGTCTTCCGTAAAAGGGATGATATAGTATATACCACGCTTGGAGGATGCTGCAAAATTTATGATTCCTACAATGTATTTCAGTGTTATAAATGCCAGGAATTTGGTCATACTGCCGAAAAATTGTAGCAAGACTCTGGTATGTGCCAAGTGTAGCCAGGAACATCGAACCACGGATTATACTGTAAATACGTTAAAGTGTCATAACTGCACAGTGAGGAATCACAATGATACGAATCATAAGACATATGACGATAACTGTAAAGTATACAAGGAGGAGCTTACCAGGATAAAAAATAGAACCGATCATGGAGTCTAGCCCATTGATTAAGTGTGGTCTGATAAATATTCAATCAGTGGGGAATAAAACCATAAAGATTAGAAATCTTATTAATGAAATGGAATTAGATTTATGCATATTAACTGAAACTTGGTTGCAGGGAAATATTAGTGATAACTCAAAGATTCAGGAGATGACCCGTGTACTCACGATTTCTACCACGTACCAAGAAAGGATAAAACTGGAGGAGGAGTGGGTGTCTTTGTGTCGAAAACCTTCTCTAGGGTTTCTATCATGAATGAAATGGTATTTGAAACGTTTGAATATATCTATTTAAAACTGACAAGAAACAGTAAGGTATTGAATATAATCATTATATAGACCACCAGGGAGTAATATGAGGAAATTCATTGAAGAATTTAGTATTCTTGTGGGTGTGGTGGACGATATTAAAAATACATTAATTGGTGGAGACTTTAATTGTTGGGTAGATGATGAAAATGATAATAAGACTAAAGAACTCAAGGAAGTATTTGAGATGTTTAATTTATTAAACAGCAAACCATCCTAGTATGTGTGGTTTTGACTAGTACAGCTTTGCTGATCATAGCGATGTCATTATTATTATTACCACGTTTTTACGGTGGCGTATCATAATACCGTTTATTAACAGTATAGAGACCATTTACTTAACTTACTTTGCCAATTTGGGATTTTTTTTTTTTTTTTTTTTTTTTTTTTTTTTTGCTGGAAACAGACACAACGCATGGCCATTGTCCGGTTGTGTACTGTGGTAAGATTCGACTTTCGTAAGTAGGGATATTTTATTGTATAAAGTTAATTGTTTACGCAATGGGAGAACTGATATTAAATGATCAAATATTGTTATGAAAGTGTATTTGCCTTATCACCCTCTGTCATATTTGGCCTATAGCAAATATGTTTCGGGATGCTCAGCCAGCCTACTTAATGTGTCTTTTATGTAAAGTGATTGACGAATCTTACGTGTTTATTTTTTTTATGATCACATTTACTCCATTTTAGGAATATTAATGCAATTCTAAATATCGAAGTTGAAGAAATCCAAGCTAGACAGTATTTATTTAACCGCATCAAAGCGTTCATTCGACTTTCAAACAATGGAGAAACGACTTCAGAAATCATTAATAACTGAAATTTCTAGCAACTCCAATGTGTTTTTATTCATCATCATCATCTCCTTCTACGCCTATTGACGCAAAGGGCCTCGGTTAGATTTCGCCAGTCGTCCCTATCTTGAGCTTTTAATTCAGTACTTCTAACCGATGTTAATTCATTCATAGCTTATCACACCAAACAGCCAATCATTGAAGCGTTCTTATACTGACATTATCTTAGGGTTGTCCAAATTGAGACAGTGGTCGTGATCGGAGAATCAAATTGATGGTTTGGGTATTTTCTCCACATTCGCAGGACTAGTTAGTTTTGAGGGGCCAGTTGACCAGGTTGTCACCTGTTCTAACCAATACAGCTCAAGCCGATGTTGATTATACGAAGTTGCATTTGAGGATTTGTGAGAAATTTTAAAGGTAAATTGAAGTTCTCAGAGAGGTGATGTGGTGGTGGGGTTGGCAGGTGTGTGGGCCGAGTCTTCTTTGACGAAATGAATTATTCGCACACCATTTGGGATACATTCATTGCTTTTGTAATGACTATCGACCTACATATCCCCTATATTCTCTCCTCTCTCTCTCTCTCTCTCTCTCTCTCTCTCTCTCTCTCTCATATAAAGAATAACTTCTCTAAATAGCGTAAGTTTCAAGTCTGATCCCTGTAGAATTTCTTGAGCACCTTACTGGGCCTTTGTTGACCTAAGCGGCGATTAGATACTCCTCTCTCTCTCTCTCTCTCTCTCTCTCTCTCTCTCTCTCTCTCTCTCTCGTTTATGTAAAGAATAACTTCTCTAAATAGCATAAGTTTCAAGTCTGATCCCTGTAGAATTTCTTGAGCACCTTACTGGGCCTTTGTTGACCTAAGCATTGATTAGATACTCCTCTCTCTCTCTCTCTCTCTCTCTCTCTCTCTCTCATATCAATGGTACGAACCCAATGCCTTTTTAATGAGTCTCTCTCTCTCTCTCTCTCTCTCTCTCTCTCTCTCATATCAATGGTACGAACTCAATGCCTTTTTAATGAGTCTCTCTCTCTCTCTCTCTCTCTCTCTCTCTCTCTCTCTCATATCAATGCTACAAACTCAATGCCTTTTTAATGAGTCAGTCTCTCTCTCTCTCTCTCTCTCTCTCTCTCTCTCTATCAATGCTACGAACTCAATGCCTTTTTAATTAGTCTCTCTCTCTCTCTCTCTCTCTCTCTCTCTCTCTCTCGTGTACAGAATAGTCTCAAGCTCTAAGCCCAAATTTAAAAATCCAAACTAACTTTTGTAAAAAGCTTTACTAGTAACCAGTTCAATTTGGATCATCCACTGAAAACCAGATTTGTTCTAACTACGCAAAGAAACAAATATTTGTTAAAACTTATTGGAAGGATTTTGACAACGAAGTCAGTCAATTTTTGATTTAATGAGTCAGTGATATTCCTAACAATAACGATAGCTTGATTAAACATTAGGTTAAAATCCTATTTCTAGAAACGCTACGTTATTTTTGTTACCTTGTGCAAGTTCTAGGAGCCTGGTGTGGACCATAATATCAACGACTGGCACCGTTTCATGATCTTAAGAATAATCATGTTTTGTCTAATAGGGGTAGAATGAACGTGACTACGCTAGCGCATTTGCGTTGACTGTTTTACGGTTGCTTTGCTTGGGAACGTGGCCGTTCAATGTAAAGCAGTGATAGGCTTGGAATATTTGCTTAGCAGATTAAATTCTCTCTCTCTCTCTCTCTCTCCTCTCTCTCTCTCTCTCTCTCTCTCTCTCTCTCTCTCTCTCTCTCTCTCTCCGAAATCAATGCTACGAATTCAATGCTTTTTTAATGAAAGTCTCTCTCTCTCTCTCTCTCTCTCTCTCTCTCTCTCTCTCTCTCTCTCTCTCTCTCTCTCTCTCTCTCTTTCAGAAGACCTTCTGAAATAAAACTAAAAAATGTCGTTAGTTGTTGAGGGATTTTTTCACAAAATCGGAGTCGTTTTAAGAGTTTACGATCATGCTGAAATCGTTTTTTAATCTGAAAATGCGATCATATGTCCCTATATCGTCTGTTAAAACTCTCCCATTTTGCTAATGTCCAGTCAAATACAAATGCCCCTGTCGTCTCCAGTCCCCCCTCTGTCACCCCCCAATATCTATAGATTCCAGAATTTCAGGCATAGAAGAGTTTGGTTGTTAGTGGGGAGGACGACGGGCGGGGGGGAAGTACCACTTGTTAGAGCTGTGAAGTGTATGATGGCAGGGGAAAGTACAAAAAAAATTATGTATGAACGTAAATTCAATATAATTTCATACGTTCCTAATTCTATCATTATTATAATACTTATAATGATATGGTATATTTGTTGTGTTTTATGTTGTACCATTCTGGCAAACAACTTGTTGACATGATTGTCGATATTTAGTTTGACAACGTATATTGTCCAGACTGTAAAATATCTTAAACACAAGCTAGAACACTCTCTCTCTCTCTCTCTCTCTCTCCTCTCTCTCTCTCTCTGCTCTCTCTCTCTCTCTCTCTCTCTCTCTCCTCCGTTTTTTCAGAGCTGTTACGGTGAAGGAGGCATTTTTGTTTGAAAGTAATTCAGTATCGATTCATCTGTATCATAATATTTTCAGTAACGATTCCATATTATAATTAAGTTGTATAGACCTATCTGTTGTGTTATTCGATGTAACATTCTAACAGAGAAGTTATTGGCTAGAATAATGAAGTTTTGTAGGCTATTGTTTGTAAATTATGTCCTGGCTGAAAACCTATACATATACGCAATTCCCGAGTCCAATAACAATTCATTTTCTTAAGATAGCTGATCTACAATTGGTATGTAACCATTCATCATTATCAAGTATTTCAGGGAGCACTTGAGTTTGTGTGGGCATTCAAGTATCAGAGAGAGTACGTTATATTTTCCCCTAGTTTACATTACGTGAAGTTAGGTTAGATATATATTTTTTTTTTTTTTTTTTTTTTTTTTTTTTTTTTGAGGGTTTTTTCACTTATTCAAAATACCTTATGGTTTCAACTGCTACCGTGGTTTGGAATCTCGGTGGCCACAGTGCTAGATTTGCGTGTCAACTTCTGCGGGAAATTACTAAGGGTACTATCATTTTAATAATGATTACATAAACTTTATTCCTCTTATAGACATATGCAAAGTAAATACGACTTTGCTTGAAGAGATTGTGAATCTGCTTAGGGTTGAATTAACCAACATATCTTATTAAACTAATTTTAATTTATTATTATTATTATTATTATCATTATTATTATTATTATTATTATTATTGTTATTGTTATTATTATTGTTATTATTATTATTATTATTATTATTATTATTATTATTATTATTATTATTATTATTATTATTATAGAGAGGAGACGTCCCCTTTTTTGTTTAATTTGTTTGATGTCGGCTAACCCCCAAAATTGGGGGAAGTGCCTTATTATTATTATTATTATTATTATTATTATTATTATTATTATTATTATTATTATTATTGAATTAAAAGTAATGGCTGCATCGGCAGAGTTTATTTTCTTATCCAATTTTTCTATTTTCCGGATAATTCTCTTCTCTAGAGCGCTGCAATCAGCCAGCAGACTTGAAAAATTCATCAGTCAGGTGAATGAAAAAATTGAGAAGACTTTTCAAGTATATTCTCACAAAATACAAGTAAAACTTTTGGTACAAAATAGTAAAAACTACGACGCGTTTCGAGGATAAGTCCTTCCTCGTCTTCAGGTAGAGAGTGAGGTGGATGCTGCAGTTGGGTGGTAGGAAATGATCTCAGCCACGTGAGACACTTCTGAGCGGGAGAGCAGCCTGTCTGGCTCAGAGCGCGCCTCAGCCAATCAAAATTCAGGTCCCCCGATGACATCACGGACTGGTATTCCCGGCCGAGATCGTCGTACACCAGACACCATACCATACCAGCTCCGATCAACCAATGAAAACCAATGAAAATTCGAGCCCTTTCACTTCTAATTCTGATCCTGGGTATATATACCACCCAACTGCAGCATCCACCTCACTCTCTACCTGAAGACGAGGAAGGACTTATCCTCGAAACGCGTCGTAGTTTTTACTATTTTGTGCCAAAAGTTTTACTTGTATTTTGTGAGAATTTACTTGAAAAGTCTTCTCGATTTTTTCATTCACCTGACTGATGAATTTTTCAAGTCTGCTGGCTGATTGCAGCGCTCTAGAGAAGAGAATTATCCGGAAAATAGAAAAATTGGATAAGAAAATAAACTCTGCCGATGCAGCCATTACTTTTAACTCAACCTGCCTAAAAGAGGGTCTCCTCCCACGATATTATTATTATTATTATTATTATTATTATTATTATTATTATTGTTACTAGCCAGGCTACAACCCAGTTGGAAAAGCAAGATACTATAAGCCCAAGGGCTCCAATAGGGAAAAATAGTCCAGTGAGGAAAGGAAACAAGGAAATAAATAAACGATATAAGTAATTAAAAATTAAAACTAAGTATTTGAAAAGACATTAGCAACATTAATACAGATAATTCATATATAACTATAAAAAGACTTATGTCAGCCTGTTCAACATATAAACATTTATCAATTAAATAGTAATAAAGTTAACTAGAATTAATACAGGTAATTAAATAGTAGGTTTAAGGCTACCAGGGTATTGTCTGAATATGAATAAATGTATAAAATATATAAATTATTTAACTAAATAATTTCAAATAATGAATAATTGACCCTTACGTTTTAGGGGCGATGGATTTGGAAGAAAAGGTTACATATATGGACAATAAGCATGGAAAATTGTGAGACAGATTAGTAGAGAAGTTGGGAGAGAAGTGAAGTACGGGAATTAAGAGAAAGTAAATGGAGAACAGGTGGAATTGAATAAAACATCGAGGAAAGTAAAAGAAAATTTTTATAATTGTCGGGTGGGGTAGGGCAGATATCTCTGTCACGAGAAGGACTACCCGTGTCTCTTTCCTAGTTGTTTGACAACTAGTGGTTGCAGAAGAAGACAGAGGACGATTTGCCATACTGCTGTCTTTCCTGTCTCTCTTCGTTTCCTTACTTCCAACCTGCTGTCTTTCCTGTCTCTCTTCTGTTTCCTTTCTACCAACCTGCTGTTTTTCCTGTCTCTTCAATCTCATTACTTCCATCCTGCTGTCTTTAATGTCTCTCTTCTGTTTCCTTTCTTCCAACCTGCTGTCTTTCCTCTCTCTTCAGTCTCCTTTCTTCCATCCTGCTACCCGGCCTCTCTTAATACACTGTAGTGGAACGTGTATGTATCCCTTGGCTATGCATGACCCCTATCCCCTGGAGCTAATGTGCTCAATTTAAGCAGTCTATGGAAGGGTAGGATGACCAGTCTAGTTTTATTCATTTGCTGAGCTGAGCAAGAACTCTTAATTTCCTGTTTGATTCAGGGATACCACTAAGTTTTACTATGATTCTTTTCTTATTATTGACAATAATATTAAGTTTACATCGACAGTGAGATTTTAACCCTAATGTACATGATTGAACTTAAGTGTATATGCATATCAGCGTTATCTTAATTGTTCATCGATTCTTCTAGAGTTTTTATGATTGCAATTGCTTGCAAGACAAAGAAAGGCATTGCTTGATAGGATTTAGGGAGTGCTGCTGCATATAGAACAAGGTCTTTGAACTGTTTATTTATATCAGAGTTTAATGTGCTGCTTATGAAGTCATGTTTTGTGTTTTAATGTGTTCAGGTGTGCAAAGGGTTTCCCTGATCAGTGCTTTCAGGGAGATGTGGTCTGTCTTAGCACAGAGCATCATTAACTAAACTTTTTCAGTTTTGCAAGTAGAGACGTTGCAGGATCAGCTTAAGTATACTGAAGTCCTTAAATATAAACTATTCTTTATGTTATTAGTTCCAACAGACTTGCGCCCTCAATCACAATTATTAAGGTCAATACTACACAATATTCTAGAAGTTTTATTCCAGCTTTGACTATATAGTGGAAAGACAGTTGAATCTTTGTAACTTCAAATGTTCAGACTTGCAGCGAATGTTTTTATGTTCAACAGGCTGACACAAATCTCTCTTTATAGTTGATATATGCCAGATTTATCTTAAGATATATTATATTCACTACTTTTCATATAGTTTATTAACATATTTCCTTTCCTCACTGGGCTATTTTCCCTGTTGGAACTTTCGGGCTTATAGCATCCTGCTTTTCCAACTAGTTGTATCTTAGTAATGATAATAACAATAATCTATTATGCAATGTTTTATGTTAAGGGAAACATGCCAGTCTGCATTAATGACTTGTTTCCAATGGTGAAGTGTTGTGTATATCTGGTGAGCTATAAACTCTGGGAATCAGGGTGAGACACCCAGTCAGTTTTTCCTACCCAGGTTGCAACTTATCAGAACACCAGTTTAGCAACGAGACAAATCAGGCAGCAGTATGTCATGGCTGTGAAAGCTGGCTATCAGCACACTGCCAGGGCAGGCACTACAGAAAATATCAGAGATTCTCTCCTCCTTCCTGGGTTGACAAGGAGGGGAGGTTTTAGTTGTGGTAGCCTATGAACTGTACAATAATAATAATAATAATAATAATAATAATAATAATAATAATAATAATAATAATAATAATAATAATAATAATAATAATAATAATAATAATAATAATAATAATAATAATAATAATAATAATAATAATAATAATAGTGTCCAACACAAAAGTGATTATTGGCTATTGCCTTGAAATTAACTTTTATGCTTCAAAAGAAAAGACTGCTAATCTGTTTTCCCTTTTCCAGATCTGATGGAGTGAGGTCGCCAACCAGCTGTTAAGTGCAAGCGCACTTCAACTATATCGTGAGCAGACAGAATGCCTAATGACAGAATGCCTAAGGACAGAATGCGTAAGGACAAAATGCCTAATCCCTCAACACGGACAAATGCGTAATGGACAAAAAATACCAAACATACAAAATGCCTATTGGACAAAAAATCTAAAAAGTGATAAAAAAAAAAGTGAACTAGATAACTGAACACTGTAGAGTACTTTCCTCGGCCAAGGTGGCTAAGTTTACCTTCATCCTTATTGTAAGTTGCATGAATTTTTTTGTTCTGTTTATTTACTGGAATAATTTCGTATTAACTTTTTCAACATTTGCACCTAATAAATTCGGTACTTGCTTGTTCAGTTTTAATTTTTTTTTTTTACAAGCTTAGAGAGAGTTTGGTGAGGAATTGAAACACACTTGTTAAAAGTATGGTGCCATCCTTCTAGGGATTTCGTAGATTTTGGAAAATTTGATTCTATTCTATGATACACATTCCACATTTGAACTTCGTCAACCTCTCTGAACTATTCTGAACTATGTCATTTTAGAATATTCAAAGAATTCACTAAAAATATCTTCAGTTTAGTGGTCCATTGAAGTAAAAAAGTTTGTAAGAAAGATCAGCCACATCTTCTGTTCCTTTTTTTCTTTTCCTCACTGGGCTATTTTTCCCTGTTGGAGCCCTTGGGCTTATAGCACCTTACTTTTACAACAAGGGTTGTATCTTAGCTATTGATAATAATAATAATAATAATAATAATAATAATAATAATAATAATAATAATAATAATAATAATAATTAAAATAATAATAATAATAATAATAATAATAATAATAATAATAATAATAATATTGTGTTGTATGTACAATGTCTAAAATGCAGTTTAGCTAAAAGTATAAGAACGCTAATTTATTTACTTTCTTTCAGAATTATATACTTGTTTTCCAAGTTTGCAAGAGGATACGTTAACAGTACTGGAGAGATTCACTTCACTATTACAGGTAAGGTGTTCATATGGAAATGTGACTGGTTTATTTCAGGTACTTTTCACTCTTAGGATATCATAAAATACATTAACACAAACCAAATTTGTTAAATTCATTCTAATTATTCTAGTCTTCCTTCACCTAATGAGTTATCCTAAACATTTGCTTCTTTCCTTTTTAATTGCAAAAGTCCTCTGATAATTATGACTAAGCCCTTCGTCATGACAGCCATACAGATCCTACTAAAAAATGGTGAAATACTGTTTTTTTTTCATACATTGTCTCAACTTGAACTCACCCCTATGTCCATGTCTGTCATGCACAATTATACATATTGTGATTGCACCATTCACAGAAAATATGTATACATATACTTCTTTATCCATACACCAGCAAAATATACTACCCCACAACGAACTAGCAAATCTCCTAATTTCGCCCAGCGTACCATTACCATGTATGAAAATGCCAACCTATTTTGGATTATCCAAAATCTAACAATATTTTTGTATCTTTCATCATTCCTTGCATGGACATCACTTTCATAATTGTAATCTTTCACTACTCCAAACACATCTTCCTATTATAACCTTTCATTTGCCTATCTCATTTTCTGTTTGTTTTTCTTCTTTTTTTCTTAAGAATCGAAAAACTCGCGCGCACACTAGCAGGAATAACTACAAGAACTTCACCCATGCCACATATACCTTTATAGTCTCATCCCCAAACTTCTTCCATGCTGAAGTGTCCAGTCTGTATCTCATTTTTCACCATATGTGCTTCTTCAAACACATTTTTCTATGCCTTACGCCGGTTTTTATTCTTCTCACATTTATACTTCTGTCTTGAAGATCATGCACTATTGTCACTGAATACTTACATATGGTTACACACACAGTCATAAACTCACTAAAGTCTCACTCACTATTCTGTCTTCTCTCAATGAATCAATATACAAACTTTCCTATATGATCTGCCACTATTACTATACATTTATATTACTTTATAGTATGATTACCGCCACTAATAATAGTTCATTTATATTTTTCCCTTATGACAATCAACTCGCGTATTAATATCCTCTTTAGCTATTGTAAGCAGCTCTTCAAGGAGAAAGACACTCCAAAATCAAACCATTGTTCTCTAGTCTTGGGTAGTGCTATAGCCTCTGTACTGTGGACTTCCACTGTCTTTGGTTAAGAGTTCTCTTGCTTGAGGGTACGGTCGGGCACACATTCTATCAAATTTCTCTTCCTCTTGTTTTGTTAAAGTTTTATAAATTATATAGGAAATTTTTATGTTAATGTTGTTACTGTTCTTAAAATATTTTCTTTTTGCTTGTTTCCTATCCTCACTGGGCTATTTTCCCCGTTGGGTTCCCTGGGTTTATAACATCCTGCTTTTTCAACTAGGGTTGTAGCTTAGCAAGAAGTAATAATAATAATAATAATAATAATAATTATTATTATAATAATAATAGATTGAGCATAAGCAAACCTCTTTGGGATTACTAAAACAGTGTCATTCTCCAACCATCTACTCAAACCATGATTATTTTTCAAACTCCAGTATTTACTTTGTTGAACCCTCTTCAAGCTCTTTTTCATTGAACCATACTTCTATTAATTCCTGAGATATTCTTTCGCATATGGCAATTGCTTTTATATAGTTTTATCAGCCCTAGTAAAATGGGCAACGCTAACTACAATTCAACATTTGCAGTACACACTTGTTTTCTAGTTCACCCTTTTTAGCCTTACCTGCTACTCGCATTGCTTTGTACATCCTGGAGGATATGTATAAAGGTGGCTACAATTATAAAGTAATCATGTCCTGGAAAAGTGATCCATTGACCATTTTTCCAAAAAGGATTAATTCTCCTATCTGTAATCCATCCTTTATACCTCAGTTCACCACATACAAATCCATTTTAATTTGCTTTTTCTTTCACAATCCTTTCTCTGACCAATCTCACTGCAATCAAAACAGGCAATCAATAACCATCTACCTGTCACACCCTCTTTTCTGTACATCATCTGTCCTTCCAACTCTCTGATTTACACTTCTATTTTTACTTGCCCAAGCATAAAAGATTCTTTAGCTCTGGTAAGCAGCTCTTCAAGGACACTCCAAAATCAAACCATTGTTTTCTAGTCTTAGGTAGTGCCATAGCCTCTGTATCATGTCTTTTCACCGTCTTGGGTTAGAGTTCTCTTGCTTGAGGGTACAATCGGACACACACTTCTGTGTTATTTCTCTTCCTCTTCTTTTGTTAAAATTTTTATAGTTTATATAGGAAATGTTTATTTTAATGTTATTGTTTTCGAAATATATTTTTCATTGTTTGCTTTCCTCACTGGGCTATTTTCCCTGTTTGAGCCCCTGGGCAAGCTGCTTTTCCAACTAGGGTTGTAGCTTAGCAAGTAATAGTAACTTTTTTCTTCCGAGGACCTTGGTTGACACGAGTGTGTTAGTATCCTATCTCCTTTAATCTTTCAGGTTCTGAAAGTTATTTTTTTTAAATTCTCTCTCTCTCTCTCTCTCTCTCTCTCTCTCTCTCTCTCTCTCTCTCTCTCTCTCTCTCTCTCTCTCCAGTGAAAGAAGAGAAACGATAGCACACCACTCAATGTGGCAATTTCTTTACATACAAAAATAGCAAATGCTTGGAATAGACTACCAGCGGATGTTGTAAACAGTAACACGGTAAACGAGTTCAAGAATAAGTTAGACAAGCTCATAAGAACTCTAAATGCTTAAACTAAATCTCTCTACTAAAGAGCACATGGAGTCTCTACGGATGGACTAAAAAGTCCTTGAGACATCCAAAATCCTTGTAACTCAATCTCTCTCAGTTCTGCATATTAACAGGGGAGCAAGAGGGCGTTGAATGGATACCTTGTGCTGTCAAAGTTTGGTGTCATTTTTCGTAAACTAGGGTCCTTATAGAATGCATTTTGCTTTGGTCAAGCTTCTGTGAATTTCATAGAGACGTCTACATAGGGATAGTTTTGAGATGACCCACAAGCTAATTTTTTTGCCAGTTTTGCTGCAATAGAAAATAAGGAATATCATTGTTTTTCAAGAAATTACTTTGTCTAACCATGACAGTTTAAGCTGTTATCGTAATGCCAATGAAAGATAGAAAAATTATTTCTATTTTCTTTAAATATCCATTACATTACATTTCAGCATCTACGGTACTTGCCAAAGTCTACATTATCAGGTGTATATAGAGTCGGTTTTCGAAAATATTGTTGTAATATTTCTGTTATATAGTAATAGTACATAAAATGTACTAGTACATCCTGTTACATAATTTGTACATCCTTTGGAAGGACATATTTAAAGTATCAATTTGATTTACAATATAAGACTTTGTTGTTCTCTTAATAACAGGAAAATGAAGAGGAAATATGCACATTTGTGTCGTAAAGCAATCAAAAGATTGAGTTTTGTAGAAATTTTTATATTTTGCTTCAACAAACCACAAAAGAATTTTTGTATACTATTAGTAAGAACTTTTAAATTGCATTTTATTGTCGGTTTCTTACGAATTTCTTAAATATAAAAAAGTCAATGTTTGTTATTAGCAAGAATCAGCTTCGTCTGTATTTAGCCCTTGAAAAAGTTGGTGCCTTTCTTTGACAGTGACAGCCAAGAAAAGGAACATTTTTATTCTTGCTGCAGACGCAAATCTCCGCACGCTGATTTTTGCACATGCACCTTAAACGTATTCCCAGATTAGCTGTGATACTGGAGTCAGTGTTGCAGAGATTTTTTGGCAGAGAACAGCCATATGATGTGAAGTCAACCATTTTAGTTTTGCTATACGTGAGGACTTGCTTATGATTGTTGCAATAGCTGAATTTTGAGTATGTTGTAGAAGAGCATCTTCTGCTTGTGAAAGGCTTTAATAGTCTGGATTTAGGTATTAGTGTTTTGTCTCTGCAATTCAACCAATGATAGCTCAGTGCCGCTTGATGCATGAACTACTATGGACAGGCAAGATTGCATTAGTTCGGCACTGATAATCTGCAACTGCATATCTTTAGAAAATGATATCAGAGGATTAAAAAGCATTTGCCCTAGACATTGCCACAACTTCTTTTTGCCAAGTCAGTAGAACAATATCATCATCTTTACCTGGAAATGCATAAAAGAATGGAAACAAGTTGCATTTGTCCTTATCTAATTAAATGAATGTATCATAGCTACGGATAAATGTCTTAAGATCTGCTAAAACTCATAGATTGGTCAAGGAAGTTGATATTGCTCTGTAACAGATTACCAGAATGATAACATCTATGCCATTGGAAGGAATGACAATACGATTTGCACCTAATTCTTCGGCACTGTAAATTGTATGGAGGATGGTTCGATTGCCAGCTTCCGTGCGAGTTGGTCCATGTGTGGTGATGTCTCTCTCACTTCTTTTCTTAAAAAATATTATTTTTTACTTCTCTGTAATTAAGTGGCTAGTAGAGATGAACTGGACAACACGAAATCCCTGAAGGTAGGCACTGAAAGGTGATTCTGGATATTATATAGCTCCTGTAATCCTGATTTTTTTTTTTTTTTGCCTTGTCTTTTCAATTACACTTAGACTGGGAAGTTGATCATATTTAGCAGAGCAAGAGTGAATATATAATGTTCATTGGGACATCTCGAAGAAGTATGTATCTGTAGCGTTGTTCTAAGTCTTTTTTTTTGGGGGGGGGGGTGAAATAGCCACCTGTGGGTTGCATATATGGCATCAACAATGACAGAAGTATTGAATGTTACCTTAGGTAATGTATCTAGACATTTTATGCAAGTGTCTTCCAATACTCTCATTCTGCCCTCAGTCAAATAAGGAGGATTTGAATTTCAGTACAGTCATATTCTTCAGCAGTTATCACCCGAGAAACTATCTGAAGCAGATATGTTTCTGAAAACTTCTTAATTTTTTCTTTCTTAAAAGTCTTTCTCACAGTTGTTTACCTTCACTTTCAAGGAGGCAAGTATTTTGGCTTTTCCTCCAATAAATTTGACTTGATTCAAGTCACTGAGGTTCTTTGGAAGCACAAACACTATATGATATGCAAACCAATCTTTCTACTGTAAGCTCTTGGAATAGGTTGACCATTTCTGTGATGGTCACTTGAAGATAACCCTGTGCTGTCTGCTAATCCTTGAGACGATGACCGATCCAAATTCATGATTTTTGGGTGGTGTCTCAATACTAGTGTTCATATGAAGCACTCTCTTCAATTTAACAATATTTTCAGCAAACATGGGTTTTGTGGAAAGCCATTTCATTTGGGTTTTTAGTGTCAACGTGATCCCCCAAGTATACATGGCTTTGGTTCACTTCAGTATTGTATTTCTGTTCAAGAACCATACAGTCTTGCCAGTCCTTCACTTCAGTGTTGTATTTCTGTTCAAGAACCATACAGTCTTGCGTGTCCTTAGTAGTTTGTGTATCAGATGGCACTGAATAATCTTTGATGTAGTTGCTGGTGTAAATCAGGACTGTTGCTCAGTCTTCCACCAGCAGAGGATGTTCTTCTAAAATATATTAAACGTTCCGCTATTGCAACGACCATGATAAAGTTCTCATACTTGACTTAACACAAAAGTTATTGACAACATCAAATGGCTAATCTCTGGAGGAAAAAAAAAACCTGACTCCAGTTTACATGAGAAAAAGTTAACTCCGTATAAATTGAATGTGCTAAAAACAATGTACTTAGAATTGTCTGCAGCAAGAATAATATTTCTTTTTCTTAGCTGTCATTGTCAATGGAAAGCACCATTTTTCTCAAGCGAAATATACTTGATCGTTGATACTGACAAATATTAATAAGCACTGACTTTCTTTATATCTCAAAAATCCACAAGGAAAATGCTAGGAAATACAATTTAACAGTTCTTACTAATTATATCGATATTTTCTGCTATAAAGCTAATCATTAAGATTGCTATAAAATACAAATCTATTTCCATGACACACTGTGTAATATTTTATTTTCATTATGATGTTAGGATAATGAAGTCATATATGAAATATCAAATTTGCAATGATATGCCTTCCTAGCAATTATATCACTATTTTTTGTGAGGTGAATCTCTCTGAAAATGAATGCTGGAAGCATCCCTCTATTGTCATATGACACAGTATGGTGACATTTCCTTTTTATTGTCATGTTATTAATAGTACAATTAAGACTTGTATATCAAATAAATGCTCTGAAAAAGTACTTTCAAGTATGATGCACTAGGAAATATTCAGTATGATAGAATAAAACACATAATATTAAACTAATAAATTTGTGAAACTGAATTATATCCACCTGTTAATGTGGTATATTGCAAGTACCGTGAAGTATATTCTTCTAGATTTCATTTAGTATTACCATAACAGCTATCTGTCATGAATACACATTGTAATTTCATGGAAGACAATGACCACCTAATTTTGGTACCATAAAAACAACAAGATTGTTTGCTGAACAGAAACTTATGAAATGTGCTCCATTTTCATTTGCAACTTCGCCAAGAGTCTCGACACCCATCACATTCTCTATCCCTTGATTATTCCTTCGAACTTTAGCATTGCAGTCGCCAATCACAATTTTCACACCTCTCTTTGGGATCTCATCTATTAAACTCTGCAGTTCTTCATAGTATTCATCTTTTCCTTTCTTCAGGGGAATCATTCGTTGGGTTATAACAAACTGTAATACTCATATTGCACTGCTTTGATTTGAACTTTGCTAGTAACAATCTACTATTTACAGCTCTCCACTTGGTTAATGGCTTTTCTGCTCTTGGTGTCATCAATAGGAATATATGATAATGATGATGATTAAAACTGACAAAAATTAGCTCAAGGGTCACCTTGAAACTACCTCTGCATACAAGTCCTTCTAAATTCCTGTAAACCTGGCTAAGCAAAAGGCATTTTATAGGGATCCTAGTTTTTGAAGAATGACACTAAACTTTAACAACACCACATGGGATCTGTGCTCCCCAGGTATATTTGTACTTTTGCTTTTGAAAGTTTTAGGTTCCATGTTTTAACTACGTTCGCATTCTTTATCTCAATATCCAAAACCTGACCTTCTACCCTCACAGGGTCATCCACTTGCATCTTTCCCAAATGGCTCCTTTCAATAGGTTTTTTGGTTTGAAATCCCTTACTTTGATTAGTGATACCAAGTTGATACCATCTATTAATATTTGTACATCGTC
Source organism: Palaemon carinicauda (assembly GCF_036898095.1). Lineage (NCBI taxonomy): Eukaryota > Metazoa > Arthropoda > Malacostraca > Decapoda > Palaemonidae > Palaemon > Palaemon carinicauda. The sequence goes on from NW_027171831.1 coordinate 32,512, forward strand.
TTAAGCTGACTCTTCACACCTTAGCATTACCTAGACAGCCACTGCCATAGTTATACTTTTAGCTTTCTATTCAGTCACCACTAGTATTGCTCTATACATTTACATTGATTATCCATCAACTATTCAGTATCCATTTCTGTTTCTGCTTATTCTTATATAATTTTCTTTCAATGGTGGCATAAGTCTTTTAATAGTTTATATTTGTCATATCTGTAGTACGATAGAGAGTAAAAGATGTGAGATTGGAAGTATGTTTAGAAGTAGAAGGATGGATGTATTGGCCTTGTGTGAGACAAAGATGAAAGGAAAGGGTGAAGTGATGTTTGGTGAAATGTCTGGTAGAGTGTCTGGGATTGAAAGGGGAAGAGCGAGAGAGGGTGTGGCTTTATTGCTGAGTGAATGGATGACAGGTAAAGTAGTGGAATGGAAGGAGATATCATCTAGGTTAATGTGGGTAAGGGTTAGGTTGGGTAGGGAATGTTGGGCGTTTGTCAGTGCGTATGGGCCAGGTAGTGAGAAAAGTGAAGAAGAGCGGAATGAGTTTTGGAATGAATTAACTAGGTGTGTAGAAGGACTGGGTAGAAGGAATTATGTAGTTGTTATGGGTGACTTAAATGCTAGAGTGGGTGCTGGAGAGGTAGAAGGTGTCATTGGAAAGTATGGCGTACCAGGTGAAAATGAGAGTGGTGAGAGACTGGTAGATATGTGTTGAACAAGAGATGGTAATAAGTGCTAGCTTTTTTAAGAAGAAAGATAAAAATAAGTATACATGGGTAAGAGTGGCAAATGGAAGAGTAGTAGAAAGGGCATTAATGGATTATGTGTTGATAACTAGAAGAATGTTTGGAAGATTGAAAGACGTGCACGTGTTTAGGGGTATGGCTAACGGAATGTCTGATCATTTTTTGGTGGAAGGAAAATTGGTTGTAGCAAAAGAGTGGGGGAATAGAGTAGGTGGATGTAAAAGGGAGCTAGTGAGGGTTGAAGAGCTAATAAAACCTGGGGAAAAAAGTAAATATCAGGAAAGGTTGAAAATGGCATATGACGAGGTGAGAGTAAGAGAAACTGGTAATTTAGAGGAGGAGTGGAAGTTAGCAAAAGAAAATTTTGTTGGGATTGCAAGTGATGTATGTGGCAAGAAGGTTGTTGGAGGCAGCATGAGGAAGGGCAGTGAATGGTGGAATGAAGGAGTGAAGGTAAAAGTGGAAGAGAAAAAGAGGGCTTTTGAAGAATGGCTGCAGAGTAATAGTATAGAGAAGTATGAAAAATATAGAGAGAAAAAGGTGGAAGTAAAGCGCAAGGTACGTGAGGCAAAGAGGGCAGCTGATCTTAGGTGGGGTCAGGGACTGGGTCAGTCATATGAAGAGAATAAGAGGAAGTTTTGGAAAGAAGTGAAGAGAGTAAGAAAGGCCGTCACAAGAATTGAAGAGACAGTGAAAGATGGAAATGGAAGGTTGTTAAAAGGAGAGGAGGCAAGGAAAAGGTGGGCGGAATATTTTGAAAGTTTGCTGAATGTTGAGGATGATAGGGAGGCAGAGATAATTGCTGTTCCAGGTGTTGAGGTGCCAGTGATGGGAGATGAGAATGAGAGAGAGATTACAATAGAGGAAGTGAGGAGAGCACTAGATGAAACGAGAGTAGGAAAAGCATCTGGTATGGATGGTGTGAAAGCTGAGATGTTGAAGGAAGGGGGTGTGACTGTAATTGAATGGTTGGTGAGATAGTTTAATGTGTGTTTTGTGTTGTCAATGGTACCAGTAGATTGGGTCTGTGTATGTATTGTACCACTATATAAGGGTAAGGGAGATGTGCATGAGTGTTGTAATTCAAGAGGTATTAGTTTGTTGAGTGTAGTTGGAAAAGTGTATGGTAGAGTACTGATTAATAGGATTAAGGATAAAACAGAGAATGCAATCTGGGAAGTACAGGGGGGTTTTAGAAGAGGTAGGGGTTGTATGAATCAGATTTTTACAGTTAGGCAGATATGCGAGAAATATTTAGCAAAAGGTAAGGAGGTGTATGTTGCGTTTATGGATCTGGAGAAAGCATATGATAGAGTTGATAGGGAAGCAATGTGGAATGTGATGAGGTTATATGGAGTTGGTGGAAGGTTGTTGCAAGCAATGAAAAGTTTCTACAAAGGTAGTAAAGCATGTGTTAGAATAGGAAATGAAGTGAGCGATTGGTTTCCGGTGAGAGTGGGGCTGAGACAGGGATGTGTGATGTCGCCGTGGTTGTTTAACTTGTATGTTGATGGAGTGGTGAGAGAGGTGAATGCTCGAGTGCTTGGACGAGGATTAAAACTGGTAGACGAGAATGATCATGAATAGGAGGTAAATCAGTTGTTGTTTGCGGATGATACTGTACTGGTAGCAGACATAGAAGAGAAGCTTGACCGACTAGTGACAGAATTTGGAAGGGTGTGTGAGAGAAGGAAGTTGAGAGTTAATGTGGGTAAGAGTAAGGTTATGAGATGTACGAGAAGGGAAGGTGGTGCAAGGTTGAATGTCATGTTGAATGGAGAGTTACTTGAGGAGGTGGATCAGTTTAAGTACTTGGGGTCTGTTGTTGCAGCAAATGGTGGAGTGGAAGCAGATGTACGTCAGAGAGTGAATGAAGGTTGCAAAGTGTTGGGGGCTGTTAAGGGAGTAGTAAAAAATAGAGGGTTGGGCATGAATGTAAGAGAGTTCTATATGAGAAAGGGATTGTACCAACTGTGATGTATGGATCGGAGTTGTGGGGAATGAAAGTGATGGAGAGACAGAAATTGAATGTGTTTGAGATGAAGTGTCTGAGGAGTATGACTGGTGTATCTCGAGTAGATAGGGTCAGGAACGAGGTGGTGAGGGTGAGAACGGGTGTGAGAAATGAGTTAGCGGCTAGAGTGGATATGAATGTGTTGAGGTGGTTTGGCCATGTTGAAAGAATGGAGAATGGCTGTCTGCTAAAGGTGGTGATGAATGCAAGAGTTGATGGGAGAAGTACAAGAGGAAGGCCAAGGTTTGGGTGGATGGATGGTGTGAAGAAAGCTCTGGGTGATAGGAGGATAGATGTAAGAGAGGCAAGAGAGCGTGCTAGAAATAGGAATGAATGGCGAGCGATTGTGACGCAGTTCCGGTAGGCCCTGCTGCTTCCTCCGGTGCCTTAGATGACCGCGGAGGTAGCAGCAGTAGGGGACTCAGCAGTATGAAGCTTCATCTGTGGTGGAAATGTGGGAGGTTGGGCTGTGGCACCCTAGCAGTACCAGCTGAACTCGGCTGAGTCCCTGGTTAGGCTGGAGGAACATAGAGAGTAGAGGTCCCCTTTTTTGTTTTGTTCTTGTTGATGTCGGCTACCCCCCAAAATTGGGGGAAGTGCCTTTGGTATATGGATGGATGGATATCTGTTTTGATTTTGTTGGTTTCAAAAATATTTTGTTAATTTTTTCTCATCGTTTATTTCCTTATTTCCTTTCCTCATGAGCTATTTTTCTCTGTTGGAGCCCTTGGGCTTATATCATCTTACTTTTTCAACTAGGGCTGTAGCTTGGCTAGTAATAATAATAATAATAATAATAATAGTAATAATAATAATAATAATAATAATAATAATAATAATAATAGTAATTCTTAAAATATTCTCTTGTTTTACACAACAAGCTACTTTTATAAATCTATTTTCAAGTCTATATTCCAGGCAATAACAACTCATTTGAACATAATTACATTTTCATCCATTTTTTTCAGAACACACACAGTATACATCACAACTTAAACTTATATTCACTTTCCTCTATACTTTCCTATTCTTAGGTTTACTGCCAACATCCCTTCATCCTAAGCAGAAATATTTGCCTGTCCAGTTCTGAGCATTAATATACTTGAAGTTTTCTCTAAGTATACTTATTAAACTGAAATATATCCCTATTCATTTCAGGGCATTATTACACTTAACATTTTCTCTGAAAAGACCATTCTACCCATATATCTATCAGACATAGTTCGAGGAAATCTTTGCAACTGTATCTATCAAAGCAACATTTCACAATTTATTTGAACCAGTGCAGTCATTCTACCATTTCCTTTCAATGATTGCAGGAATAAAATCCATTTTTTTACTCGACATTCTCTTCCTTACATTCTCATGTACAGCCATCTTGCTCTATCATAAGTTCCTATCAACAACCCTATTATAATGAAGACAATTCAAGGACCAAACATGCACAACTTGCTCACTTTCTTTCAGACTGTTAACAATGATACGCAGCAGGGTTTAACAATCGATAATTCACAAACAACTGAAATATATTCTTACACAGCCAACAACAAACTCTTGAAAAGTTTATATACTGCAGCATATATCTACATCTATCTACCTATCTATCTATCTCTCTATCTATCTCTCTATTGCAATACTAATTTCCTCGATTCAATTGCACTTGTGTAATAGCAACAGCAAACTAGTCACTCGTGAAATCTCTTGTCTATTCACCCCACTCTCAAACAATAACATACTGTACCCCTTCCATCGAAATCCTTAAAATAAATCTGTCCTTTTGGCATAAACATAGATCTAAAGTGTCTACCAACTTTTCTATCCATCATTATCAAATAATCAGCTCTCAGGACCAACTGATATAGCCAGGTATTCCTCATCTTAATGCTGACTGTTCTTATTGCTATGAGTCCAATCTGTTGAACGTCTCCATTCTTTTGAGTTTTCAATTATCTCCTGTTACATTATTATTATTATTATTATTATTATTATTATTATTATTATTATTATTATTATTATTATTACTTGCTAAGCTACAACCTTAGTTGGAAAAGCAGGGTGCTATAAGCCCCGGGGGGGGGTTAAGGAAAAATAGCCCAGTGAGGAGAGGAAAAAGGGAAAATAAAATATTTTAGGAGTAACAACATTAAAATAAATATTTCCTATATAAACTATAAAAAGTTTAACGAAAAAGGAGGAAGAAAAATAAGATAGCATAGTGTGCTCGAGTGTAACTTTTTACCCACAATCAAGAGAACTCTACTCCAAGACAGTGGAAGACCATGGGACAGAGGCAATGCACTACCCTATACTAGAGCACAATGGTTTGATTTTGGAGTGTCCTCATAGAAGAGCTGCTTGCCATAGCTAAAGTCTCTCTTCTACCCCTAACAAGAGGAAATTCTATTTAGCTCATTCATCTTGCCCATTACTGATCCTGGTAACCTTTCTGAAAGGTTTTCCTGTTCACGTCCTGGTGTCCCAGATTAAGGTTGATATATTGAGAACACCCGTATTCCCTTATCTCAAAGATCATTCAAACATTTAGATTCTCTTGTTTTTTCACAATTACAACAAAAATAATTAACATCTAAAAGGACCGCATCATATGCTTTTACTCATTTTATGATCCTTAGCATCTCCTGAATTCGTTTCTACCCATTACTCACAGCATCCTTTAAGCAGCTCTATCTTCTATTTGATATCCTTCCTTTCCAATCATCATAGGATCTGTTTTGCTTATGTTTAGCACATTCATCTCTACATTTTTCTCCTCCACTTCAACATTTCTATGCTTCTCCTTCTATTATTGAGATTAACAATAAATGATATAGGGTTTATCCTTGAAGGCATCTAAGATTTTTCTCATATACTTCTCAAACACCTACCACTGTCTTCACTCTAGATATATGTTAAGTAGTCTGTCCATCTAATTCCTACAAATAGTGGCATTGCATGTCTTCTCAAACACCTACCACTGTCTTCACCCTAGATATATGTTAAGTAGTCTGTCCAACTAATTCCTACAAATAGTGGTATTGTGTGTCTTCTCAAACACCTACCACTGTCTTGAGGGTACACTTAGGCACACTATTCTATCTTATTTCTCTTCCTTTTGTTTTGTTAAGTTTTATAGTTTATATACGAAATACTAATGTTGGTGTTGTTGCTGTTCTTAGAATATTTTTTCATTGTTTCCTTTCCTCACTGGGTTAATTTCCTGGTTGGAGCCCCTGGGCTTATAGCATCCTGTTTTCCCAACCAACTAGGGTTGTAGCTTAGCAAGTAATAATAATAGTAATAATAATAGTAATAATAATAGTAATAATATACAAATGACTCTGTCCATCTAATTGCTTGCCTTACTACTTTAATAAGTGTCTTCTCGAGGTATCATTCCAGCATTTAACTCATTATCATGACTGTCTTTGTTGCATTACAAAGCACTATTTACACTATCCAACGTTGTTAATCAAACTGTGTATAACTCAAACACGAACATATTTTATGCCCTTGCAAATGAATCTTTTACCTCTCTCTGTATTTCACACTGGACCACATAAATAGGGTAATGTTTCTCCCATGTGATATCAAACAAGACCTTACTTTCAGTCTCATTTCGTTTTCCCTTTTAGACTACTTGGTATTCTATTCATCTGGAATTTTTCATTTCTAATTTGCTGTCTCTTTATATTGCATTCCAAATTCAGTTACATTTCATCCAGGAAACTTTTTAAACATTATAGAAGCTGTTTGAGCTAAGATCTGGCAGTAATTTTAGTCTTATGGAAGCGTTCTAAACGTTACAGATGCAGTCTGAACAAAGAACTGGTAGTAATTCTTCTATTTCCACATTCATGTTTCTACACATTTTCCTCCATTCTTTTATTCAATCTCACAGAAAATTCTTGGTCCCAAAATATCAATTGAGCATCCTACCAATAGCTTCACTCCTTCAAAAGTATTTATTTTATGGGACAACTATTCTACAGTAATACTCTGGCTGTCATCTCTATATAGCCTACATAAGCTATTTAGATATTTTCTCTCTACAGTTACATCTCCTTACCTCTCTCAACAGCAAATGACACAGGGCTGATAATTGATAGAAATCGGCTTTTTTTCTCAAATAGTTTCATTTTTAAATTCTATGAGATTAAAGTAACGATATCCAAATAAAATCTTTCTGGTGACCTGCGTTCCTAATTCTCACCCCCTGCTTGCCTTAGTACTTTGTCCCTTCTCATTTCTACATTATTATTATTATTATTATTATTATTATTATTATTATTATTATTATTATTATTATTATTATTATTATTATTATTATTATTATTATTATTATTATTATTATTATTATTTAGTGGAGTGGAAGTTAGTAAAAGAAAATTTTGTTGGAATTGCAAGTGATGTGTGTGGCAAGACGTTTGTTGGAGACAGCATGAGGAAGGGCAGTGAATGGTGGAATGAAGGAGTGAAGGTAAAAGCGGAAGAGAAAAAGAGGGCTTTTGAAGAATGGCTGCAGAGTAATAGTGTAGAGAAGTATGAAAGAGATAGAGAGAAAAATGTGGAAGTAAAGCGCAAAGTAAGTGAGGCAAAGAGGGCAGCTGACCTGAGGTGGGGTCAGGGATTGGGTCATTCATATGAAGAGAATAAGTAGTAGTTTTGGAAAGAAGTGAAGGGTGTTAGGAGGGCTGGTTCAAGAATTGAAGAGACAGTGAAAGATGGAAATGGAAGGTTGTTAAAAGGAGAGGAGCCAAGGAAAAGGTGGGCGGAATATTTTGAAAGTTTACTGAATGTTGAGGATAATAGGGAGGCAGATATAATTGCTGTTGCAGGTGTTGAGGTGCCGGTGATGGAAGATGAGAATGAGAGAGAGAGAGAGGAAGTGAGGAGATCACTAGATGAAACGAGAGTAGGAAAAGCATCTGGTATGGATGGTGTGAGAGCTGAGATGTTGAAGGAAAGTGGTGTGACTGTACTTGAATGGTTGGTGAGATTGTCTAATATGTGTTTTGTGTTGTCAATGGTACCAGTAGATTGGGTCTGTGCATGTATTGTACCACTATATAAGGGTAAGGGAGATGTGCATGAGTGTTGTAATTCAAGGGGTATTAGTTTGTTGAGTGTGGTGGGAAAAGTGTATGGTAGAGTACTGATTAATAGGATTAAGGATAAAACAGAGAATGCAATCTTGGAATTACAGGGTGGTTTTAGAAGAGGTAGGGGTTGTATGAATCAGATTTTTACAGTTAGGCAGATATGCGAGAAATATTTATCAAAAGATAAGGAGGTGTATGCTGCGTTTATGGATCTAGAGAAAGCATATGATAGAGTTGATAGGGAAGCAATGTGGAATGTGATGAGGTTATATGGAGTTAGTAGAAGGTTGTTGCAAGCAATGAAAAGTTTCTACAAAGGTAGTAAAGCATGTGATAGAATAGGAAATGAAGTGAGTGATTGGTTTCCGGTAAGAGTGGGACTGAGACAGGGATGTGTGATGTCACCGTGGTTGTTTAACTTGTATGTTGATGGAGTGGTGAGAGAGGTGAATGCTTGAGTGCTTGGACTAGGATTGAAACTGGTAGACAAGAATGACCATGAATGGGAGGTAAATCAGTTGTTGTTTGCGAATGATACTGTACTGTTTGCAGACGAGGAAGAGTAGCTTGGCCGATTAGAGACAGAATTTGGAAGGGTGTGTGAGAGAAGGAAGTTGAGAGTTAATGTGGGTAAGAGTAAGGTTATGAGATGTATGAGAAGGGAAGGTGGTGCGAGGTTGAATGCCATATTGAATTGGGGGAAGTACATTGGTATATGTATGTATGTAACTTCTTAATTAGGTACTTTTCCTTGAGTTAATTCATGACAAAAACTACTTTTTCTTTGCCTTTCTTATGAGTTACAATGCCCAAAAGGCTATACACTACAGTACCAAACTCTATTCAATGAACTATACACATGCACTCATTAACCTTGCACAAATCAACTTAATACAGACACTGTATATCAAACCACGTAACTAGGACACATAGCACCTATGTTATACGATACAAGGCCTTCTCCTTAATCTTAGTTTATCTTCCATTCCAAACTCTACTTGACAATGTTTCAGAATTTATTCCACACTTCATCCGATATTTCTTCATCTACCACATACCGTATATTATTTGCGTCTCTCTCTCTCTCTCTCTCTCTCTCTCTCTCTCTCTCTCTCTCTCTCTCTCTCTCTCTCAGCATGGACGAATCTTGCCCTCACTACAAGCTCAAATATGATACTCTTAATGTTACTATGTCTGTCATTCCAATCATCATCCTGAAACATTCGACCTCTTATTTCTCAACTCATCTGCAATTGTATGGCGGTCTGCTTTTCTTTCGTTTATCGATTGCATCCATTATCAAGTATTTATTCCCAAGGAGAGTTCTTCTATTTATTGGCTGTTTCTTCTTTTACCTAACTGCCTACACTATTTTGTTTACAAGATCACATTCTACTATTAATATTATTATTATTATTATTATTATTATTATTATTATTATTATTATTATTATTATTACTTGCTAACCTACAACCCTAGTTGGAAAAGCAGGATGCGATAAGCCCAGGGGCCCCAACAGGGAAAATAGCCCAGTGAGGAGAGGAAACAGGGAAAAATAAAATACTTTAAGAACAGTAACAACAATAAAATAAATATTTCCAATATAAACTATAAAAATTTAACAAAGCAAAACAAGAGAAAGAGAAATTAGATAGAATATAGTGCCCGAGTGTATCCTCAAGTAAGAGGAACTTGACCCAATATATGGTCTTTCAGACTTTCTTTTTTCTTTACCAACACTCAACCAGTCTTTGTAAACTATTATCTGAACTTTCTCTCCTACTTCAAACATTAGACATTGAAACACTTACTCTCATTTATTCACGTGTATTCATATTATGTTCAATGTCCACTTCCTTTCTCCCTAAAGTGAAATATGTCTGTCCAGTTCTTTGACCACTTGACACATTCTCTAGCTAAGGTAGCCCCAGGAAATCTCTGCACCAGTACCTATCAAGAAACTATTTTACAATCTATTTGTTACTCGTACAGTAATTCTGCCATCTCTTTCTTGCAATGCTTATTGGAATAAATCCAATTTTTACCATCCAAATGTACTTCTCATCACCGTTTTCTGCATGTGTAGTATCTCACACTTGCAGCCTATCTCAATATTGGTACTATGGCAATTATTATTATTATTATTATTATTATTATTATTATTATTATTATTATTATTATTATTATTATTATTATTATTATTATTATTATTATTAATTGCTAAGTTACAACCCTAGTTGGAAAAGCAGGATGCTATAAACCCTTGTGGGCCCAACAGAGAAAATAGCTCAGTGAGGAAAGGAAACAAGGGACAATAAAATCTTTCAAGAACAGTAACAACATTAAAACATTAAAATAAATATTTTCTATATAAAATATAAAAAATAACAAAACAAGAGGAAAAGAAATTAAATAGTGTACCCTCAAGCAAGAGAACTCATTTGATAAACTTCTAATATTTTTCTCATACTTTCGAAACACCTACCATTGTCTTCACTCTATATATAAGGGAGTCTGTCCATCTAATTGCTCGACATGTTAATTTAATAAGTATCTTAACTCATTATCAGGGCTGCCTTTTTTTTTTTGCATTACTTTCAAAATATAGGGATCTTTATCAAGCACTATATACTCTATCCAGCGTTGTTAATTAAAAGGTATATAACTTATACACAAATATTTTCTATTCTCTTGCAAATTTCAGTGTTACCTCGTCTCTATCGTACACTAAACCACATTATTAACAAATACTGTATCTCTCTCTCATGTCATATTATACAAGACCTTACATTGTCTCCTTTCATTTTGGAATCAACATGATAGTTATCTATAATGTTACTTGACACTTTTCTCTTTTTTCTACATTGCACTCCAAATTCAGTAACATTTTTTTCCATTTCCTTATATTTCCACAATCATATTTTACACTTTCTCATTCACTGTTTCCTTTAATCTCACAGAAGATTCTTGGTCTCACACAAGAACTTCCAAATACTAAATGGTTGACACTTATTTCTGTCTCTCCATCCTTTCACATGAATTATTGTTTCTCCTATACATGGTCTTTTTTTATCAAATTCATCTGAAATAGTCTTGATGTCTGCTTTCCTTTATTTAAACCTTTTAGCCATGGTAAGTAGCTCTTCTAGAAAAAAAGACACTCCAAAATCAAACCATTGTTCCCTAGTCTTGGGTAGGGCCATAGCCTCTGTACTATGATCTTCCACTGTCTTGGGTCAGAGTTCTCTTGTTTGAGGGTACAATCGGACACACAATTCTATCTAATTTCTCTTCCACTGTTTTGTTAAATTGTTATAGTTTATATAGGAAATATTAATTTTACTGTTGTTACTGTTTTTATAATATTTGATTTTTCCTTGTTTCCTTTCCTCCCTGGGCTATTTTCCCTGTTGGGGCCCCTGGGCTTATAGCATCCTGCTTTTCCAACTATGGTTGTAGCTTAGCAAGTAATAATAATAATAATAATAATAATAATAATAATAATATGGTACTGTTATCTCAGGATGCCAGAAAACCTAAAATCAATCAATACACTTTCAAATATCAACTTGTCACCTCCCTCAACAGCACGTGACCCAGAGCCTATGACTAATAGACTCCAACATTTTCCCCCCAACTAATTCTTGCTATATCTGGCGATATACTGAAGCAAGCTTGTTAAAGTCTAGCTTCTCAATGCCTATCTATCTGTTGCCTTGGCACGTTGTCCTTCCCCTTATGTTGTATGCTCTATTAGTGTTATTTATGTACTTTTCCTTTTAGTTTATTATAAACAATAAATTTCCTTCACATTTCCTTAGAGCTACAAGGACTAGAGTCAAATAAGCATTATACATTACAGTACCGAGTTTTATTCAATGCACTATCTTAACCTTGCACAAATCAACTTAATACAGACAGTACAACCAAGTATATAAATAAATCCTATGGAATGCTATGCCAGACATTCCTTTCAGTCTTGCTTCATTTTCCATTCTAATCACTGCTTGAATTTCCTTTAAGATATGTTTTCATACACTTCCTAGCTTAATAAACCCCCCCCTTGTCTCTCTCTCTCTCTCTCTCTCTCTCTCTCTCTCTCTCTCTCTCTCTCTCTCTCTCTCAGGAAAATCTGACTCCTTATTTTATTTCCTTTTTTTGTCATTCCATTCTTCCACATCAATCATAACACTCCACATTCTTCTGCAATTTTCCCTATGTCTGCATTCATCACTCATGAACCAAATTCAGTTTCTTATTTTCCCACCAGTCATTGATCCTTATCACCTTTACATACTGCATTCATCAAGTATTTAATCACAGAGGGAGTTCTATCTCTGCCTGTTCTCTTCAATCAAGGAACTGACTTCATTTAGTTCTCTTTTTTAAATCACTTTCTTGCAAGGAACTTTACCATTCTGACCAGAGTTACTCTTAAAACATACCTTCCTTCAGACTCGAGTTTCTCACATGACCACCATTCAACCTTTCCCTTTTCAATCACAACCATTCTGACCAAAGTTACTTTGAAACAGATGTTCCTTCAGACTCTAAGTTTCTCACATGACCAACATTCAACCTTTCCCTTTTCAATCACAACCATTCTGACCAAAGTTACTCTTAAAACATACCTTCCTTCAGACTCTAAGTTTCTCACATGACCAACATTCAACCTTTCCCTTTTCAATCACAACCATTCTGACCAAAGTTACTTTGAAACAGATGTTCCTTCAGACTCTAAGTTTCTCACATGACCAACATTCAACCTTTCCCTTTTCAATCACAACCATTCTGACCAAAGTTACTCTTAAAACATACCTTCCTTCAGACTCTAAGTTTCTCACATGACCAACATTCAACCTTTCCCTTTTCAATCACAACCATTCTGACCAAAGTTACTCTTAAAACATACCTTCCTTCAGACTCTAAGTTTCTCACATGACCAACATTCAACCTTTCCATTTTCAATCACAACCATTCTGACCAAAGTTACTCTTAAAACATACGTTCCTTCAGACTCTAAGTTTCTCACATGACCAACATTCAACCTTTCCCTTTTCAATCACAACCATTCTGACCAAAGTTACTCTTAAAACATACCTTCCTTCAGACTCTAAGTTTCTCACATGACCAACATTTAACCTTTCCCTTTTCAATCACAACCATTCTGACCAAAGTTACTCTTAAAACATACGTTCCTTCAGACTCTAAGTTTCTCACATGACCAACATTCAACCTTTCCCTTTTCAATCACAACCATTCTGACCAAAGTTACTCTTAAAACATACGTTCCTTTAAACTCAAGTTTCTCACATGACCAATATTCAACATTTCGCTTTTCTATCACCTGTTTGCAGAGGTCGATCTTCTACACATATATTAAAACTCTAATTCACCTTTCCTCCATTCTTCTCTATTCACAGCATCATCCAATTAGCGTTCTTCCTTCGTTTCATTTCCAGACAACTTCAACATTACTTTGTCCATTTTTGTAGTAAATAAAAACAATAATAATATTCTTAAATCCTTCTGAAACATTTACCACCGATTTCACCCTAAATATAAGTACACTTATTCTTCTTCCTCTTGTTATGTTAGATTTTTTTTATAGTTTATACGAGATATTTGTTTTAATGTTAGTGTTCTTAAGATATTTTATTTTTGTCTTGTTTCCTTTCGTCACTGGGCTATTTTCTGTGCTGGAGCCCTTGGGCTTATAGCATCCTGCTAGGGTTGTTGCTTAGCAAGTAATGACAATAATAATAGAAGGGGTCTGTTCTTCTGTTTCTTCTCAGAGTAGGGTTCTAGTTGTTAATGATAAAGACTGCTTTCATTACATTGTTTTTAGGATATAAGGACCCAAATATATTTGTTTGAAAATTAGATTAAATATAATATGAACGCTTTACTAAATATCAGTATATTTCCCCAGTCTGTATTGTACACTAAACCACTTAAATACATATACTGTATCTCACTTGTGATACTATACAAGACCTTACTTTTTCCATTATAGACTGTAGATAATATTCATATAGAATTTTTAATTGGCAATTTATATTCCATTCCAGATGCAGTAAAACTGTTACTATTTCCAGAACCATATTTTGCACATCGTGGTTCAGTCACACCATACTTTTTTTTTCACATTAATCATGGAATTTTCTATACATTCTATTCATCACATTCATTTTTCGTTAGTTAAAGCATAAACAATTATCTTTCTTTACTCTGTAACAAGTATAAATTTAATCTACGTTTTTTATTTATGAATTTTCTCAAATTTGGTTATTTTATTCCTATACTGCACAATGAACTAAAATTTCGTGCCCATATCAGGATTTGTCTAGCAATAAGTAATTTATCAGTTTCACTTGGCTAATAATTATGGATCTTTTTATATGCCTGTATAACTTTTCCAGTCCATTGGCTAATTTTCATATATGATTCTCGTTTTGTAAGTTTCTTTTATATATATTTATTGATAACTTTTCAAGTTTCCTTTGGCAAAAATGTTCCCCATCTTCTATGTTTCAATTATGCACAACTTTTCCAGGCCACTTGGCCAATTCCCATTTTTCCCCCATATTCTATGCATAAGTATTCCAGCCCAATGGGCGCATTTTCTATGGTTCAAGTATATGTAAATTTAAATTTTTCAGAAAAGGTTGGAATCCTGATGGCTCCAGCAGCAGATCGGGGTATACCTGGAATTCATCGCCTTTCTTCCGGGCGGTACTGGAAGAACCTGGAACCAGCCCTAGACCAACACCAGTGAGGGGGGACCCTGGTCGCTCATTCGTCCCTGGTATTATAAAAGGTCTGCAAACCTATCTTTAAAAATTCATTTACAAAATAGCTATAGGCAACTCAAGAGGCTAAATTGACAACTCATTGAACTCTTAAACACCGTTTTCTATGCTGTATCTGTGAGAAACCTTCAAATAAAATAAACCTGTGAATCAGTACTTATATTCTTTGAATACATCCCTTTTTTGTGGTTTTGAAATGAAACTTGTTTTTGCATTTTTCTTTTATTTTTCACATTTGAAAAACGACTTGAATACAAAGTTGACTGGCAAACTTGAACATTGGAATACAGAGTTTACAGGAAAAATTGAATAAAGGCAAAATTGAATAAAGCCAAAATATTTTATGGGCAAAAACTGAATAAATCCAAAAGATAAATTATTCAAGGCAACATTCAAACACGGAAATACAAAGTTGACAAGCAAAAAAACTATGACTTAAAAGCAGGACTTGAACTTGAACAATGAAATACACAAAAGTTGACAGGCCATTTTTATACATAATGGAAAACTTAACTGCCAGAAGACTGCCGAAGAACCCAAAAAAAAAAAAAAATTAAAATTCATAATTTTCTTATATATTCAAAACGTTTACGAAGAGTGTCCAGAAACTGCGTTATATAAGCCCTGGATTACCGGCTGACTTTTTTTTATATGGGGGGGTGAGGGCGGCGCTCCTCTTGATGGCTCACAGGACTGGCGCTCTCCTCTCAATGGTCACAGGACTGCCTCTCTCTCCTCTTGATGGCTCACGGGACTGCCTCTCTCTCCTCTCGATGGTCACAGGACTGCCACTCTCTCCTCTTGATGGCTCACGGGACTGCCTCTCTCTCCTCTTGATGGCTCACGGGACTGCCTCTCTCTCCTCTCGATGGTCACAGGACTGCCTCTCTCTCCTCTTGATGGCTCACGGGACTGCCTCTCTCTCCTCTTGATGGCTCACGGGACTGCCTCTCTCTCCTCTCGATGGTCACAGGACTGCCACTCTCTCCTCTTGATGGCTCACGGGACTGCCTCTCTCTCCTCTTGATGGCTCACGGGACTGCCTCTCTCTCCTCTCGATGGTCACAGGACTGCCACTCTCTCCTCTTGATGGCTCACGGGACTGCCTCTCTCTCCTCTTGATGGCTCACGGGACTGCCTCTCTCTCCTCTCGATGGCTCACGGGACTGCCTCTCTCTCCTCTCGATGGTCACAGGACTGCCACTCTCTCCTCTTGATGGCTCACGGGACTGCCTCTCTCTCCTCTTGATGGCTCACGGGACTGCCTCTCTCTCCTCTTGATGGCTCACGGGACTGCCACTCTCTCCTCTTGATGGCTCACGGGACTGCCTCTCTCTCCTCTTGATGGCTCACGGGACTGCCTCTCTCTCCTCTCGATGGTCACAGGACTGCCTCTCTCTCCTCTCGATGGCTCACGGGACTGCCTCTCTCTCCTCTCGATGGCTCACGGGACTGCCTCTCTCTCCTCTTGATGGCTCACGGGACTGCCTCTCTCTCCTCTCGATGGTCACAGGACTGCCTCTCTCTCCTCTCGATGGCTCACGGGACTGCCTCTCTCTCCTCTCGATGGCTCACGGGACTGCCTCTCTCTCCTCTTGATGGCTCACGGGACTGCCTCTCTCTCCTCTTGATGGCTCACGGGACTGCCTCTCTCTCCTCTTGATGGCTCACGGGACTGCCTCTCTCTCCTCTCGATGGTCACAGGACTGCCACTCTCTCCTCTTGATGGCTCACGGGACTGCCTCTCTCTCCTCTTGATGGCTCACGGGACTGCCTCTCTCTCCTCTCGATGGTCACAGGACTGCCTCTCTCTCCTCTCGATGGCTCACGGGACTGCCTCTCTCTCCTCTTGATGGCTCACGGGACTGCCTCTCTCTCCTCTCGATGGTCACGGGACTGCCTCTCTCTCCTCTCGATGGTCACAGGACTGCCACTCTCTCCTCTCGATGGTCACGGGACTGCCTCTCTCTCCTCTTGATGGCTCACGGGACTGCCTCTCTCTCCTCTCGATGGTCACAGGACTGCCTCTCTCTCCTCTCGATGGTCACAGGACTGCCACTCTCTCCTCTTGATGGCTCACGGGACTGCCTCTCTCTCCTCTTGATGGCTCACGGGACTGCCTCTCTCTCCTCTCGATGGTCACAGGACTGCCTCTCTCTCCTCTCGATGGCTCACGGGACTGCCTCTCTCTCCTCTTGATGGCTCACGGGACTGCCTCTCTCTCCTCTCGATGGTCACGGGACTGCCTCTCTCTCCTCTCGATGGCTCACGGGACTGCCTCTCTCTCCTCTTGATGGCTCACGGGACTGCCTCTCTCTCCTCTCGATGGTCACGGGACTGCCTCTCTCTCCTCTCGATGGTCACAGGACTGCCACTCTCTCCTCTTGATGGCTCACGGGACTGGCGCTCTCCTTTTGTGGGCTCACAGAACTGGCGATCTCCTCTTGTGGGCTCACGGGACTGCCACTCTCTCCTCTTGATGGCTCACAGAACTGGCGCTCTCCTCTTGATGGCTCACAGGACTGGCGCTCTCCTCTTGTGGGCTCACAGAACTGGCGCTCTCCTCTTGTGGGCTCACAGAACTAGCGCTCTCCTCTTGTGGGCTCACAGGACTGGCGTACACTCTGCTATCGAAGCTCATTCCTGTGAATAATAAAATCTGAATGAGTATTGTCGTATATTTCATGTGTAACATGTTTTACATGGAAGAATTCCTGACAGATGAAATTTGACTAGAGACTAGACAAAATATCCCTTCTTTCTCCGTTGAATTCACTGACACGTCATGACCATAGCTACGAAATGAGAAATGAAAGACTCTGATAGGAGTTTTACACCCAAGTCCAAATAGGTGATATCGACGGACTCAAGTCTGTCCACGTCACTCATTTGGACTTTGGTATTAACCAATCTAAGTCTTCAGTGGCTATAATTTATCTACTTATATATTTTGTATACGAAATAAAACTAAGCAAAGATTTTAACGCTAACTCTCAGACAATATACCACGATCAGTTAGGTAAATTCTGAGAGTTACGATTCAATTATTTCCCTAAAATAAACCATGATCAGTATGTCAAATTCTGAGAGCTTTGAGTCAATTATTTCCCTAAAAATAAACCCTGGTCAGTAAGGAAAATTCTGAGAGCTTTGAGTCAAACAATTATTTCCTAAAACTAGATATAAAACAATTATGATATAGAAAAAATTGTATTATCGTTGAAATTGAATAAGGAACAAATTACCACATATAAACAACCAACAATAAAACATATGCAGAATGAGAATCAATGGAAGATCAACTTATAAATTTTGACTTAAATGAAAGAAAAAAATACTGGCATTAAGAAAAGGAATTTAGATAAGGGACTTAAAAGAATGTAGAAAGGAGAGAACAAAATATGGACATGAATATAGAGGTGAAATAGAAGATATTGGACATGAATAGAGGGGGAACGAAAATTTTGATATGAATAAAAAGGGAACAAAAAATTGGACATGATTAGTGAGAGGGAATAGAACATTAGGTATGAAAATACTGTACATGGGGGACAAAAATTGGACATGTACATTCTGGGAGAACAACAAAATTAGACATGAATAGAGAAGGGGAATAGAAAATTGGACATGAATATACATGGGGAACAAAAATTGGACATGAATATTCTGGGAGAACAAGTATTGGACACGAATATTCAAGGGAAACAAAACAATGGACATAAATTGAAAGGGGTAACTTGTAACTGCACATGAATAGAGACTTGGAACTTATAATTGGACATGAATAACGAGTGGGAACCAAATTTTGGACATGAATAGAGCTACAGAAACAAATAAGTGAAAGAATTGTAAAGTTTTCAAATTGCTACTTAACCAAAAAGCCTTAAGGGAATAAAAAACATGTTTAATACGAAGGATAAAGTCAGTAAGACCCCAATTTGAATTGAAAGAGCAAAAAGAAAACATTTGAATTGAGAGAGAGAGAGAGTGAGAGAGAGAGAGAGAGAGAGAGAGAGAGAGAGAGAGAGAGAGAGAGAGAGAGAGAGAGAGAGAGAGAGAAAATCAAGCACTACTAACGAGTCAGATAACAAGGTCAAGCCTTATAAATTCACTATAGAATCCTGCATTCGTAAGTTCAAAAACTCCAGAGGCAACTTTTCAGACATACTACAAAGAGCTAAGCAGTTTGAAGAGACTGTACGTTCCTATCCCCATATAAAATTATAGCCTATAATGACCCTACTGTCAAAATCATATCAATAACCCTGCCCTAAAAAAGATATAAAATTACCACAGCCTTTAAAATCAACATCGTATTACCCTGCCCTATTAATCAATATAATTCTAATAAAAAGGTAATGAATAAACAATTGTTTCGAATCCCAACAACAATACAGGAACAAAATTCACATATAATTACCATCCAAAAGTCTACCAGCATTAAAATTGTGTTCTTTAAGGTACCGGAATCGAAGACTGTGGGGAATTTTATAAACAGAACGTAAGGATGGAGAGACACAGGATCTTCCAGAGAGGCGAGTCAAAGAATATAGTTCACTCGATTAATCTTGCTTAGGAAAAATATACATTGTATAAGGCGCTAATACCAAAAGGCTTTGAATGCCAGGTAGTGAAGGCATTTACTTTGAGCTAACAGTAATCCCATGATAATTACAAGAGTTCACCTTGAAACAATGCAGGAGTATGGTAGGCGTAACAACGATTGCCAATAACAAGTGGCCATCTTGATAAATATCACGATACAAAATCGAGATGATAAATGACAAGGCACAAACCACCATTGTGAAGACAGGATTCCCAGAGAGAGAGAGAGAGAGAGAGAGAGAGAGAGAGAGAGAGAGAGAGTGAGTTCTGGAGAGGGAGGTCTCAACCTTCCGGACTCACCAGTGGTAGCTTATACACCCCCCCTGGAACCCCCCCCCCCCCAAGCGGCGGCGCGAGCCCCAAACCACGCCCCCTTGGGCGGAGTTACCAGGGACGAGCGGGTTGACTCGGCAATGGAAGTCACATTTCTGAAGTTGACTTCGGCACAGAATGTTCTCCTCTTTTTCCCTCCCGCTGCTCCCAACATTTGCTGATTTTCATTATTCTGCACTCAGAAACCAGAGTAATATCTCAGCCCACGGCTTAATTATGTCTAGGCAAATCCTTACCTCCGGAGGTGCATCGGCTTAGCGAAGACTCCAGCGGAGAGGAGAACGTAATCAGTAACGAAAAACGCACACAATCGACTGCAGATAGTGATATGCCTTCTAATTCTGATATCGTAAATATGTTACTACAACAGAATCAAACTCTTATGCAAATCATCCAGAAAAGGTAAGATTTTAAATTCTGTTTACAACGAAAACGTCATATGGAAAGCAGCTGATTTAGACTAATGACGTCACAAATGCAAATGGCGGCCCCCATACGTAAGCTTGTTATGATTTGAATGCTTAGAGCAGGCACTTCCGAACATAGCGTAAGTAGCTTAAGCAAAGCATGTGCATGATTACTACACGATTAATCGGTATAAACAAACTAAATACTCCAATTTTTATATATTACAAAATTATAATTAAGCACAATACAAATTGCTTGCCTGACACATTAAAAGCACGCGCTTAATAGGCAGTAGGCTGGACCACAGGTAAGTTCGAGCTTACATTTCTCGCTTTAAACCTATCGACACTAGCCTAGGCCCTGGGGGGCTATCTGATAAGGGTTACATATGAGGCAGGTCTAGTTTATTAATAATAACAGATTTAAACTTATCATTCACTTAAATATGGCACTGAATTAACCTAAGAGGGCTATTTGAGTCGTGAACCCCATTGCCTGACTTCAGCCTTCTAGGTCCGCTGCTGTCCATATTTACTATACCTGTTGAACAAAATTTCAATTATTCTATGGTAAATAAATCACTGATATTAAACATTCATCTCGGCAGAAGTGGTTCACCTGCTAAGAAGAATGAGGCTCCCCCTCCTACTAAGCGCTCAAGACGATCACCTGAATTACCTGAAAGTGCAAATTTAGACCTCTTTTCCTTTTATAATAATGGAGATGAAAGTGATTACGAAGATTTCAACCTTCTTACCTTCAATAAACCCATTCCTTCATATATTTCCACCAATTTCAAAGCTGAACCATCTTTTCATAGAGAAGGGAAAATTCAATTGAATAATTCACTAGTAGCATTAACTTTCAGTGAAGGCCATAGTGATAACCGGGATAAATTCTTTGTTAGTAGTCAAAATAAGGAGTTCTCAGACTTTTTTAAATTAATTAATACTCCAAAGTTGAATTTCTGGCCTGAAGGTAAGGTATTTGATGACAGTTATAAGAGAAAATTTTTTTATGACATTGAAAATATTAAAATGAGTATTTCTGCCTTTCAAGGGCATGCAGCACTGGCACACATTGTATACCCCTCCAAAGTAAATGACATTGATTTTTTGTCCAAAATTTTTATTGGTCCCCTAAGGAGGAGCATAGACCTCATACAAAATTTGATAAGAAATTTCAGAAGCAGAGCACTTCCTAGATACCTCAAGGAAGAAATAAGAGATCTTATAATCAAAGCAGACATTAAAGAAGTTTGGAATTTAACTGAAGACCAAAAATCAGCTATTGCTGCCTGCTTTCACAAAGGTCCCCTCCTCAGAGGAGGGGCAGCAAACTTCAGGGGTAGGAAATTCAACTTCGGAGGCAGATTTCAGGGAAGAAGGTTCAGTTTCCTCAAAGGTAACCCTAACTTTAGATTCAAGTCTCAGCCGCTTAGAAGAGCTAATAGGCGAGGTGGGTACAGGGGGGGGAGGTCACAAAATGGACAAGCTAATAGTTCAGGAGCCAGAGAAAAGAAAGACCCTAGAAATTGAGCCATGCTCCGCACCAGTTCAAAGAGAGATTTTTTCAGCACCAGTATTCTATGCACCAGTTGATAACGATGTTTACTCTGCACCAGTTGATAACGATGTTTACTCTGCACCAGTTAATAATGAGCTTTGCTCAGCACCAGTTAATTACGAGCTTTGCTCAGCACCAGTTAATTACGAGCTTTGCTCAGCACCAGTTAATTACGAGCTTTGCTCAGCACCAGTTAATTACGAGCTTTGCTCAGCACCAGTGGTTAATGAGCTTTGCTCAGCACCAGATAATAACGAGCTTTGCTCAGCACCAGATAATAACGAGCTTTGCTCCGCACCAGACCATCATGACATTGGGCCAAATGCTATAAATCAAGATAGAAGTAAAGAGACCTCGCCTTTGGCCTCAAAACCAATGAATAACTCCTCCCAGAGCCCCCCAGAGAATAGGATAGGCAAGTCATTATTGATGAATATTGATAGTTGGAGAAAGCTTCCTACTGCCTCTTTTGCTTGTAAAATTATCAATGAAGGGGTGAGAATTCCGTTTAATAATAAACTTAAAGCCCAGAGGTCATTAAAAAGAACAGGTAAAGATAGATTTTATTCAATTAACAAGCGTAAAATATTGGAAAGTGAATGTGACAGACTGCTAAAACTAGGTGTCATAGAGCAGATCCCCAGAACTTCCTTTTACTACTCCAACCACATATTTTATAAATTCAAACCAGATGGAACAGTACGACTAATCTTTGACATGAAAGTGCTCAACACCATGATTA
The DNA here is from genome assembly GCF_036898095.1 of Palaemon carinicauda. NCBI lineage: Eukaryota > Metazoa > Arthropoda > Malacostraca > Decapoda > Palaemonidae > Palaemon > Palaemon carinicauda. The sequence continues at coordinate 54,834 of NW_027171831.1, forward strand.
AAAAACCTTCTTTTACCATGCTCAAGGCCAATACTATATTTCCCTATCTACATCTAAACTCTTGGGCCTGCAAACTAGATTCAAAAGATGCTTATTGGCACATTCCATTACATGCAAGTAGCCAGAAATTTCTAACCTTCAAACTAGGTAAAAGGAAGTTCAAATGGACTGTGATACCCTTTGGACTAAAGACAGCACCTTATATTTTTTCAAAAATAATGTACACAGTGATCAAGTATATTAGAACTTCATATAACATCTTAATATTCAATTATCTTGATGACATTCTCATATTAGCAAAAGATTATGTAAAATGTAAAAATCACATTCAGCTAGTCATTAAGATCTTGTCAGACTTAGGATGGAATATCTCACTTAAAAAATCTACAATTGAACCGACTCAAAGAATTGAATTTTTAGGAGTGCATTACAATATGATTAAGAAAACTATGAATCCCAGTGGGAAAAACATAGAGAAGTGTGTCGAATTGGCCAAAGCTTTCTCCAACTCTGTTAAATCCGACCTGCATTCCTATCAAATGTTAATCGGAGCTTTAAATTTTAGTGCATCCTATACAAGCTTGGGAAGATTCCATCTTAAATATCTCCACAGATACCACAGTTATTTTAATTCAGGGTACAAAATCATTCCCCACACCTTCAAAAAATACCTAAAGCCATGGGAACAGAGACAAATGTACAGAGAGATTAACATTCCAAAACCACAGATAGATGCAGAACTTTTCACTGACGCTTCCAACCAGGGTTGGGGAGGTGCATTAGTAATAGTGGGTAATATGCTCTCAATAAATGGAACTTGGACAAATGAAGAATCCTCCCTTCACATCAATGTAAGAGTTATTAGCTTGCTTCTATTCTTTGGAACACTTCATCACAAGGTTATACAACAAGGTAGTCTTAATACATGTTGATTCAAAGGTTAATAATTGTTGGATAAAGAAACAGGGTAGTATCAGAAACAAGTTAGCCCATGAACTAGTCAGGAAAATACTTAGTACCATGAAGGATCACAACATACAGATAAATTCCAGATGGATCAGGGGAGTAAGTAACACCATCGCAGACTCACTTTCCAGGGACCCGGGTTCCATTCACACAGAAACTTCCCTTAGTGACAGTCTATTCTCCTTAATCTGCTCTGACTTCAATTTCACCCCAGAAATAGATCTGTTCTCAAATGGCTTCAATACTAAGTGCAAAAAGTTTTGTTCATCTCTTCCAAATCAAAAAGCCATCAGCAATAATGCACTTACGATTAGCTGGAAGGGATCAACACCTCTCTATGCCTTTCCACCAGGATTCTTACTACACAAAGTAGCTTTTAAAATCAATAAAGAATGCAATAATAATATGCTTTTCTGCACCATATCGCAGGGGACGGAACCATGGATTCCATTAGTGAAGTCAGTCGCAAAGCAGCACAAACGATATATTGTGAAGATCGAAGACTACCAGATAGTTCTCAAGGATTGTATCTCACCCTCAGCAAAGCTCCAATCAACTTTGATCGCCTTCAAAATTTAAAGGATCAGCTCCCTAACGTCTTTCCTCCTGAGGTTTGCTCCAAAATTGCTGTCAGCTTGAGGGACAGCTCCTTGCACAAGTATGAAAACCTATACAACATTTTTAAAAGTTTCATTCACAAGGAGTATGGAAGAGACAACAAATTCCCCCTGTTAGCAATTATTTTATTTTTCAATCACCTTATAGACAAGGGTCTGTCTTACAACACCCTGAAGAGCTACAGAGCAGCTTTAGGTCCTATCTTGTCTGGCTATTTCCCAGGTTACTGTCTTGCAGAGGACAAATATGTCAAAGCAATGATATCGGGAGTTAATAGAAGGAAACCTAGAAATTCTCACCAGTTCCCTGGCTGGGATCTAGACAAAGTAATTTCATTTCTCAACACCACGAGAGATAACTCTACCTTACTACTGACACAGAAAACCTTGTTCCTAGTAGCCTTAGCTTGCCCTTTAAGAGCTAATCAATTTAACAATCTCAGCATTTCTAGGAGCACCTTCACCCCAGAACACATTGTCTTACGGAACCACCCTTCCTTCATGGCCAAAAACCAAAAGAACAACTACACGCCAATAGAGATCAGCTTTCGGAAGCTTCCTAACAGACCAAAAATATGTCCAGTCAGACAATTGAACTTCTATTTGGAATACACCAACAAAGTCTGTATGGAAAGAAACATAGACAGGAAAGACCACTTATGGCTAGATGAACACTTCAAGATAATGTCTCTACAAAAAATGAGACAACTTTCTAGGGAGTGCATTTTCAGAGCCGACCCAAATGCAACTAAACAGTCAACTAATTTTCACTCTATAAGGGGGCAAGCTTCATCAAGACTGCTATACAATGGAGTATCGATACAAGAAATCATGTCCAGAATGAATTGGAGAAGCGACTCTGTCTTCAGCTCTTACTATGCTCTCCTCGGCTTACAGGGAGCTTTCGATGCTGTGGTCGCTGGACTTCATCTTCAAGCCCCCTGAAGCATCTGCCTAGCTACCACTGGTGAGTCCGGAAGGTTGAGACCTCCCTCTCCAGAACTGTAAGTTTACTTGTGAACGAAGGTTCTGGAGTGGGAGGTGAGACCTTCCGGACTCAAAGTCTGGGTCACCCTCCAACCCTTCCCCCGTGAGCCGAGGAGACCATGTACAGTACTTAGGAAGGAATATTCTAACAACTTCATAATTCAACAGAGTAGGCTATATACAAGAACACACACATACAATCACTATTATTCCACAGAAAACAAACTAACTGGAATCTTTCAATATTCATATTAACCAAGAGAGCACAAGAAGATTGAATTTACTAGTAAAAAGACCTTTATGTCCAACAATTTGCACCTTCACAGTAATTCCTTCATAACTTGCACTACCAAGGTAAGCTCAACCACTTCTGTGTTATTTTTTGTTCTATTACAACTTCAAAAATGTGACTTCCATTGCCGAGTCAACCCGCTCGTCCCTGGTAACTCCGCCCAAGGGGGCGTGGTTTGGGGCTCGCGCCGCCGCTTGGGGGGGTTCCAGGGGGGGGTGTATAAGATACCACTGGTGAGTCCGGAAGGTTGAGACCTCCCTCTCCAGAACCTTCGTTCACAAGTAAACTTACAGATCTAAGGGTGATATACAGTACACACCTGCCAAAGCTTCCAAACTTCAAAGTTAATCAACAAAGAACTTTGCTAAACACAGTCAAGTTGAAATATTTTCAGTAACCAAGAGAGAGAGAGAGAGAGAGAGAGAGAGAGAGAGAGAGAGAGAGAGAGAGAGAGAGAGAGATAGAGATAGAGAGAGAGAGAGATCCAAGGGTGATATTCAGTACACACCTGCCAAAGATTCAAAACTTCAAAGTTAATCAACAAAGAACTTTGCTAAACACAGTCAAGTTGAAATATTTTCAGTAACCAAGAGAGAGAGAGAGAGAGAGAGAGAGAGAGAGAGAGAGAGAGAGAGAGAGATCCAAAGGTGATATTTAGTACACACCTGCCAAAGATTCCAAACTTCAAAGTTAATCAACAAAGAACTTTTCTAAACACAGTCAAGTTAAGATATTTTCAGTAACCATATGAGAGAGAGAGAGAGAGAGAGAGAGAGAGAGAGAGAGAGAGAGAGAGAGAGAGAGAGAGAGATCCAAGGGTGATATTTAGTACACACCTGCCAAAGATTCCAAACTTCAAAGTTAATCAACAAAGAACTTCTCTAAACACAGTCAAGTTAAGATATTTTCAGTAACCATATGAGAGAGAGAGAGAGAGAGAGAGAGAGAGAGAGAGAGAGAGAGAGAGAGAGAGAGATATCCAAGGGTGATATTCAGTACACACCTGCCAAAGATTCAAAACTTCAAACTTGCAGCGAATGTTTTTATGTTGAAAAGGCTAACAAATCTTTTTATGATTTATATATGAAATATCTGTTTTAATGTTATTGTTTTTAAAGAAATCTTATTTCAATTGTTCAATACTTCTCATATCGTTTATTTATTTCCTTATTTCCTTTCCCCACTGGACTATTTTCCCCTGTTGAAGCACATGTGCTTATAGCATATTGCTTTTCCAACTTGGGTTCTAGCTCAGCTAGTAATAATAATAATAATAATAATAATAAATAATATTAATAAACAATAAAAAATAAATAATAAATAATAAATAATCAATAAAAATAATAATAATAATAATAATAATAATAATAATAATAACAGTGCAAGGATCTGTAATCAATGCCTACAGTACACCGCGAGAGTTCCAACGACAGCAGTAATTTTTGTATTCCCAATAGCAGTTATGATTCTGTAAAAGCAGTTCATAACTTAAACCCAGAGAGAGAGAGAGAGAGAGAGAGAGAGAGAGAGAGAGAGAGAGAGAGAGAGAGAGAGAGAGAGAGAGAGAGAGAGAGAGCAAATTACAACGGGTCCCCTGCCCTACCAAACGCACCATACCCACCAATGAGGTCTGTCTGTAACTCACAACAATAAAAGAAAACATTCACCCTAATTAGGTTTTAAATTGCACGCGTGCCATTACACGATTAAATAAGCAAATTTTGTATCCTTTAATCATTCTTACAAAGAAAGAGAGAGAGAGAGAGAGAGAGAGAGAGAGAGAGAGAGAGAGAGAGAGAGAGAGAGAGGGAGATCTACATTAAATGCTTGAAAGGCCTTCTATTTTCAGTATCAAAGTCTAAACATACATGACATTTCGTTTAGTAAAATGTATGCATGAACTGGAGTCATAGCCATCTAGTATTTTGCTGTGAATATATAAAATAATTGACTAATATAAAATGCTAATTATATCTTTTGAGAGACAGCCGGCAGAAATCCTGGTTTGGACTAGTTTTCTGTTTCGCCAAAAGGTAGTTCGAGGGAAGAGGTCAGTTCAAGCTAGACGGGGACAAGAGACACAAGCAGCAGAAGAGGAATGCTGTGTGGAACTTGCCAGTAACCTTATGGAGTGTTTGGGTGTTAATTTGTGATCATTGTATAATTGTATTCTGTTGTTTATAACTAAATACATCTTGATTTGACTGTTAAAAATACTCGATTGTGAACTGACAGTAGATTAACATTCATTCGAGTTGTATGAGTTTATTTTAAGTTTTTGCTTTATTCACATTGTAACCAAAATCTGTATGAGGGGATATTTATTTCTATTTACATTTAAAACTGTAAAGAAATCGATAAATATATTAATTGAAATGGTTTATTGTGTTTTGTAACCTTACTGGCGGTGTAATCAAAGCTGTTCTAAAACTAATATTGCAATTTTAGATTTCCTTATAACACGACAAACTTTATCTATCAATAAATTATAACTAAAAACTGACTAGAGAAAACTGTTTATATGGTTTTTTAAACATTTGGATTTATTCAACCCATAAATTTCTCCATTGTGTTAGAAAAATACAAATGAAACTGGTGGTATTAAGAAATGAGGACCAAAATATGTTACCCAAAATGTCAATAGTACAAAAGTAACTGCAAATTTTCAAAATAAGAAAGTAACTGCAAATTTTCAAAGTAGAAAAGTATCTGCAAATTTTCACAGGAGAAAAGTAACTGCAAATTTTCAAAATAAGAAAGTAACTGCAAATTTTCAAAGTAGAGAAGTAACTGCAAATTTTCATAACTGCAAATTTTCAAAGTAGAGAAGTAACTGCAAATTTTCAAAGTAGAGAAGTAACTGCAAATTTTCAAAGAAAAAAGGTAACTGCAAATTTTCAAAGAAGAAAAGTAATTGCAAATTTTCTAAGTAGAAAAGTGTGTGACAAATGTGTAACTACAAACTTTCAAAGTGGAAAAATGTGTAACTACAAATTTTCAAAGAAAATTGGTTAACTACAAAACTATGAATAACCATAAACCATAAAACTCTTGAAAAGTAAACCTCAACACTAAATATGATTAAAAATAAAATGGCTGGTAAATGGAGAAAATTCCTAAAATCGAAACAATTTTGTAACTTTGTAAAGTAAAATAATATACATGTACACTGGTATTTATTTCAGAGAAATGTATTGGTCTTTGTACCCAAACGCTTTGACTTCTATAACTACAGTAATTAGATTTTCGAGTCAGGGAACCGGCAGGAATTCCAGAGTGGACTAGTTTTTGGACAAGCTGAAAGGGGTAGGGGGGGGGAGGAGGTTTAATCAGAAGGTTGTAAGGTAGTAAGGTTGAAAGGTTGAAAGGTTGAAAGGTTGAAAGGTAGTAAGGTAGGAAGGTTGTAAGTCAGTCAGTCAGTCAGTCAGTCAGTCAGTCAGTCAGTCAGGGATTGTAAGTCCCTGAGGAAACAGGTAGCTAAGAGAACACTCGTGTGAGGTCTGCCAGTGCTTTTCAAGAACTTTACTTGTGTCCATTATATTTTTTTTTATTACGAATTACCATTAATACAATATAAAAAAAAGTCGTCCTGCATATAATGGAAAATATAAACAAAATGTCTATTTTCCTTCCTGTGCATTATAACGTATACAAATCAAGCATTACATTATTAAGAATCAAATTAATAAACTCGTCAAAACAGCTTCGTATGCCAAAACTAACTGCTGATAAACATTTTCATCAGGATTCAATTGAAAAAAAAACTTTCCCACAAAAACTAAGCCTCACAAAAACTAAGCCACACAAAAACTATATAAAGCAGACCTCAATACAAAGATTTCAGTCTCTTTAATGTTACCCAACAATGCCAAAAATAGGGAGAAGTGAACTTGAACTATGAAAAACTACAAAAGAAATTTTCTAAGTCTTGGAATAATAATAAAAATAGGGGAAAATTTTCAAGCAAATTAACATAGGAAGAATAGATATTCTTAAGCCATTTTTCAATAAGCTCATTGCAACATGTCCATTTCTACTCGCCAAAAAACTAAAAACGAAAAATACATTTACAGGCCCAATGAATCTGGCTTAAGTCCTGAAGATTATGCCGTAATAAATTTATGAGCTAAAAAATATCTTAAATCTTGTTGATAAAAATTTTAGAAATGAAAAACCTATAATAAATAATATTCAAATAATACCTATTAAACCTCTGCTGCTTACAACATTAAAACCTTAAAAACAGAAAAAAAAAAACTCAAAATCAGATAAAGTTCTCTGACCAAAACATCCACAAAATACATTTTGAACAGTTAAAATAGTGCCAAACTCACTGCACTAGGAGATATTAACGTGAAGTGTGCACATTGAAAACCATAGAGCAATTTTTTCTTGACATACGAAATCTTACTAAAATCAAGGACAATGAAAATCCTCTTTTAATCAACAGACAGAACAAACTCGATCCTACTACACCAACATACAAAACTAAGCAATTTAGTCACCTGGTAGAGTCAATAATGTCACAACCAAAAATTCAGGCTACACTTTCTTTGTCTTGCAAGGCTTAAAAAAATGCTACATATATAAAGTGAACCATAGACTACAATAGGAAGAGAATGGCCTTGCATATCACATCTTGAAATAGACCTCAATATAAGAGGATCTATAGACTATATTTTTGGACAGCTGGAATTTCTCTATAGATGAGAACATATCATAAAGGGGGTGGGAGATGGTCCAAAAAATCTTGGAAAAGGTCTGATACACTCCTACGTCAAACTGGAATACCATAAGAAATGCAGAGAAATGACGAGGAATACGTCTAATGAGAGAGAGAGAGAGAGAGAGAGAGAGAGAGAGAGAGAGAGAGAGAGAGAGAGAGAGAGAGAGAGAGTCATCCTTTGAGATCAAAGATGAGCTTACAAGAAAAATATGAACAAACATGATCACATCAAAGATATATTACAGGGTTTGACCCAGTGATAACCCGGGGCTGATACAGATGTGCCAATCTGGGCTAGAGAAAATTAAGTAACATGAAAAGTGGCATAATGAGGATAGAAGGAACACACAAGAAAGCATGCACTAACTAGGAGAAAAAATGACTCGGGATGAAAAATACCTCTGTCCTTGCAATCTTCCCAACTATCAATACAAAAACAGCTGGTTCTCCTCTCGACCACTTGAGCCAGCTCTACTAAAGACTGGGGAATGAAAGTAAATCAAATATTCTGGCTACGTTCCTCATGGTAAGGGTAAAAGAGACTCTTCAGCTATGGTATGAGTTCTTCTAGAAGAAGGACACTCCCATACCAAACCATTGTTCTCTAGTCTTGGATAGTGCCATAGCCTCTATACCATGGTCTTCCACCATCTTGGATTAGTTATCTTTCTGAAGTGGACACTCGGGCGCCCTGCTGTATCTTAATTTCTCTCTTCTTTTTTTTTTTTTTTTTGAAGTTTTATAATATGTATATGAAAGATACAATTTAATGTTATTACTTTTCTTAAAGTATTTTATTTTGATTGTCTATCACTTCTCTTGCAGTTTATTTATTTCATTGTTTTCATTCCTCGCTGGGCTGAGGGGGTGAAAATGGGGTATGTTGTGGGGTAAAAATAGGGTGAGGGTGAAGGTGAAAATGGGGTGAGAGGTGAAAATGGGGGGAGAGGTGAAAATGGGGGGAGGGGGAAAATGGGGGAGGGGGGAAAATGGGGAGGGGGGAAAATGGGGAGGGGGGAAAATGGGGGAGGGGGGAAAATGGGGGTAGGGGGGAAAATGAGGGAGGGAGGGAAAATGGGGGGAAATGGGGGGGGGAAATGGGGGGAGGGGGGAAATGGGGGGAGGGGGGAAAATGAGGTGTGCGGTGAAAATGAGGTATTCGGTGAAAATGAAGTGTGAGGTGAAAATGAAGTGTGGGGTGAAAATGAAGTGTGGGGTGAAAATGAAGTGTGGGGTGAAAATGAAGTGTGGGGTGAAAATGAAGAGTGGGGTGAAAATGAAGTGTGGGGTGAAGGTGAAAAATGAAGTGTGGGGTGAAGGTGAAAATGGGGTGAAGGGTGAAAATGGGTTGAGGGGTGAAAATGGGTTGAGGGGTGAAAATGGGGTGAGGGGTGAAAATGGGGTGAGGGGTGAAAATGGGGTGAGGGGTGAAAATGGGTAAAAATGGGGTGAGAGATGAAAGGGTAAAAATGGTGTGAGGGATGAAGGGGTAAAAATGGTGTGAGGGATGAAGGGGTAAAAATGGTGTGAGGGATGAAGAGGTAAAAATGGTGAGGGATGAAGGGGTAAAAATGGGGTGAGGGATAGATCGTAAAAGTTGTATTTAGTGAATTTGAACGAAGTACGAGTGTTCAATTTATCACAAGATATTTTACACATCGGTACGAGAGTGAGAGAGAGAGAGAGAGAGAGAGAGAGAGAGAGAGAGAGAGAGAGAGAGAGAGAGAGAGAGAGAGAAGCACGCAGTAATATTAAAACTATTACAACAAACTTATCACAATGTCCGAAACCGTCAACTACCACCCATGTGGGCCATGTTCAAGAAAACTCTTCTTTCATGAGGTTTTTATCTTCCCGGGATTTGTTAACGAAAAGTCACATTCAAAATTCGCTAAAGATAGTCGCTTTTAATAGCGATATATATATATATATATATATATATATATATATATATATATATATATATATATATATATATATATATATATATATATATATATATATATATATATACAGTGGAACCTCTACACACGAACGTATCTACATCCGAATTTTCCAACATCCGAAGTAAAATTCGAGCAAATTTTTTACTCTACACCCGAATTTTATTTCGACACACGAAGTAGCAATTTTCGTCGTACTGGTTGTATCCGAATTTTTCAACACGCGAAGTACAATTCGAACACGTTCCTACTCTACACCCGATTTTTTTTTCGACACCCGAAGTAAACAACACTCGTACGCGTAGTCGGTGCTCATAGCGCCTGATGTGTTTTTTATTTCCGCCAATAGAAGGCAGCACTTCAACCTCGGAGGGACCCTCAATTAGCGTGGCTTGGGTCAGTCCTCTGTTCTCGTTGGCTTTATGTGGTTGTGCCCTGTGCGTTGTGCTATTAATTGTGTTTTTATCGTGATTTTTTACATTCATCCTTTTACGGTATTTTACGAAAATCATGGGTCCTAAAAAGCTTAGTTTCGCAAGTGGTAGTGGTAGTGGTGAGAAAAGGAATAAGGGAATGCTTTCTTTAGAAGTAAAGCAAGGAATTATTGAAAAGCATGAGCGTGGCGTCCGTATGAGT
>NW_027171831.1:72500-75000 GCF_036898095.1 Palaemon carinicauda
GTACTTGTATAAACGAATTTAGTCAAAGACCATAACAACATTGGGGGGGTCTGGGAGCAATAAAATTCAGAATGCACATCAAAACTTGCAAACCACTCTTGGCAGTTTGGTGCAAAAAAGGTACAACTCCTTTAAAGCCACGGGAGACTTTTCAGCATCTTTATCAACCATTAAAAATGTAAATTTATTTGGGGTTTAAATGTCAGGACCGAATATCTCGGTTAAATTTTGTGAGATTTTTTAAAATAGATTAATTTCATCATTTTTATTAAATGTTAATTATCATAGATTTCTCCATTAGTAAAATGTTAGTTGTCTGCCTTACTGTCTATCGAAGTCATAACACGAAAAATATTTTGCATGAGAGAGAGAGAGAGAGAGAGAGAGAGAGAGAGAGAGAGAGAGAGAGAGAGAGAGAGAGAGAGAGAATTACATTACTCATACACTAATTGATTTATACTGGCTGCCTTTAAAGCAATTGACTTTAAAATATGTACATTAGCCCGTCTAGTTATCAGAACTGGCCATCCAAAATATCTAGGAGAATTGCTACATATTGTGCAGCCAGCAACTCATGTGTGTGTGTGTGTGTTTGAGTGTGTGTGTGTTTGAGTGTGTGTGTGTTTGAGTGTGTGTGTGTGTGTGTAGGCTCTAGAGGTTTCAAATATGCAGCTGCGAGACTATACAATAATCTCCCACTAGACATCAGAAAGGAAACTGAAGACTTTCTTGTTCTCTAAGTGCTTCGATAGTGTGGATTTTTCTAGGGGGAATTAACCACTATTCCTTATTATAATCCTACGTTAACAAACAGGGGGTAAAACATAATCTCCTTCCAACTTCGTTGGCGGAGGTAATGAATTAAATGGACAAAAATTAAGGTGTCATTCTTCCGCACATTTCCATCTGGCGATTTTAAAAATCAAGACATTTAAATGAACCTAAATCTGAGGTTTCATCAATTTTAAATTGTACAGAAAACACGGATTTTTAAAGTAAATTTTGCCATTTTCAATTGGATGTAGTTACTCGTCATTACTCAAGTCAAGTCCGCCTTTTAGTCGCTAACCTTTGAACACGATTTTAACCAACAGATTTTTAACGAATTCGAGAACATTGTTTACCTTAAGTTTAATAAGTTTCCTTTGACAAATGATCTTGTAAAATTAGTTAAGTCATTAAGTTTAATGTTTCCATTGACTAATCATCTCGAAATTTAACCACGAAAACTAGGGGAAGGGGATTTAACCACGTATTCAGGGGATTTTAACCACAAATCCTAGGAGGATTTAACCACAAATTCAGGGGATTTAACCACAAATCCTATTGTGTTTCAACCATAAATTCTGGGGGATTTAACATTCGGAGAATTTAACCATGAATACCTATGGGAATTCGGGGGATTTAACCTCAACTTCTGGGAATTCAACCTCAAATCCTAGTAGATTTAACCCCAAATCCTAGGACATTTAACCATGAATTCTGAGAATTTAACCCTAAATCCTAGAGTGATTTAACCAAGAATCCTATGGTGATTTAATTATAAAGTCTGGAGATTTAACCACATTGAGAATTAATCACGAATACCCATGAGATTTAACTAAGATTCTGGGAATTTAAACAAACTGGGGACTTAACCACAAATTTGTGGGGATTTGACCACAAATACAAGGAGATTTAACCATGAATTCTTGATGATTTAACCATGAATTCTTGATGATTTAACCACGAATCCTATTGGGATTTAATCCAGAATCCTGCTGGGATTCAATAATGAATCCTGGGAAATTTAAACACTAATTATGGGGGATTCAATCACGACTCCTGAGGTAAAACGATTTACATGTTAAAATAATAATATTGCAAAAACCCTTGTTTGTGGGTCCACTCGGACATACTATTCTATCTTATTTCTCTTCATCTTATTTCATTGAATTTTTTATAGTTTATATAGGAGATATTCATTTTAATTGTTGTTACTGTTATTCAATATTTCATTTTAATTGTTAATTAATTCTTATTTAATTGTCTTCTTTCCTTACTGGGCTATTTCCCGTTAGAGCCTTGGGCTTATAGCATCCTGCTTTTCCAAATGGGGTTGTAGCTTAGGTTGTGATGATAATAATAATAATAATAATAATAATAATAATAATAATAATAATAATAATAATAATAATAATAATAATAATAATAATAATAATAATGAAAATCCTGTATTATCTTTTGAGCTTTTGGAAAATCCCTTATAGACCAAATTTAACTTTATAGGAGTAATGTGTATAACAAAATCAGACTATACCTTTCCACTTCTTACTCATGTTCATGACGTCAACATCTAAATTTAATATGTTTATCTTATTATAATACTTCTCTTAATTAAATTATAAAAAAATACACCAATTGTCTTTACGAATTCAATAAATTAAGCAGCGTTCAACTTAAAGACCAAATATAAACCCTTATCTAATTCTCGCATTTAAAACAAGGGAAATTTTACTCT
>NW_027171831.1:80000-85000 GCF_036898095.1 Palaemon carinicauda
CCATTAACTTCAGATTTTGAATTTATAAATTCATATATGAATCAGATTCTATGATGAATCAGATTCTATGATGAATCATGAATTATATTGATAATTAAAAGAATATAGTACAAGTCAGTATTTGGGGAAATTATCTGAGAAGAGACCATTTTTAAATTTGACTCGGTTACCTGAGGAGAGAGAGAGAGAGAGAGAGAGAGAGAGAGAGAGAGAGAGAGAGAGAGAGAGAGAGAGAGAGAGAGAGTTAAAACAACTCAATTAAGAACAAAAGTGAGATCGGCTGATATGTAGCTTAACTGTCGCTATTTCCTACAGTGTGCCACAGAAGGCAGGGTGTATGTATCTCAACCTGTCTTACGTCTAACTTACCAATAATGACAAATTAACAAAAAGAGTTTTGAACAATAGAACTGGACTAATCTCCCTCTAATTATATAATCTCCTAGCAATTGTACCTAGAGGGGCACTCAGTAGAGCGCAGACCTCCACCTCAAAAGCTAATTTCTCGACCTTTTGCTCGACCTTGACCTTTGACCTTAACATGAATTAATTGGCGTGGATTTTCATACACTCAAATATGAACTAAGTTTGAAGTATCTGTGACAACGATGTCCAAACTTATGGCTTGTTACGTGAATTGGACATTTTGCTTGACTGTGACCCTGATCTTTGACCTTGACCTTCCAAAATTGAATCATTTCCAGATTTTACATAAGAGTTAATTCCTGCAAGTTTCGTTACTCTACGATTAAAATTGTGGCCAGGAAGGTGTTCACAAACACACACACAGTAAAACTTAACCTCCTTCCAACTTCGTTGACGGTGGTCTTGTCTGTTAATATCAACAAAGTCTAATTTAGAATTATCTTGAATTGTTTAAATATCCTTCATTCCTTACAATAATCAGAACTTTGTTTAAGGTTTAAGTTGTATTTTTGGTCATTTTGATTTGATGAGAGAGAGAGAGAGAGAGAGAGAGAGAGAGAGAGAGAGAGAGAGAGAGAGAGAGAGAGAGAGAGAGAGAAACATGAATAATAATTCCTAATACCAAATATATGATGTACACAAGAGAACCCTGATGAAAAGAAGTTCGCTATTTCTTCAATTTCTTAACAACTGGCAACTTGATTTATACTGAGCCTAAAATACTAAGTCTACACAACACGAGTATTGTTGATATGACGTCATCAACCAGTCAGTATTAGCACTGACATTAAAGGAACCAAAAATCATTTAATATGATATATCAAGATATACAAATATAGAATATTTAATATCTCAACATTAAATTGTTTTAAAAATCTATTTCGTTATTGACCGAGTGTTATTCAAAAACAGACTCTGGGAAAAGGTGGTATTATTGCTTAAGTACATTGCTTTGAATATACTCTTACCTCTATATACCGTTGGATTATGAATCTAGACTATATTTCCTGTCGTTTGGACTCTGCCCAGCCATTCACCAGCGCTCTCTATGAAATGCAAACAGTCTGGAAAAATGAAAAAATATATTAGGATGAAGTACGAAACTGATAACATGTAGAATTTTTTAATAATAACCCACTTAATATAAGAAGGGAGACTTGTGATAGATTTGGCAGTTGTAACTGAGTACACAAAATGATGATTCAAACTCACCGTTTTTAAAGTGTATATATGAGAAATAAAACTTAGGGGTCCTAGATCAGGCAGAAACTTTTTGTGTGGAGTGGGACCACATCAGCACATTAAATCAAGTAGGTTAAAGTATTTAAGTGGGAAGAGACTATTCATTTGTAAGTACACTTAACAACCCGAGTTTCTCCTGAATAAATATGGCTTCAGTACTCTTATTAAACAAATATACTGATACATGTACTTATGAAATTTTTGTACAATCAAATTCAAAAGTCTCCCGACATACATTGTCAGTGATCCCAACGCATTCTCTACTTAAGGTTGGTAATGGATTGGGACTTGGTGAATGTGACTGTACAACAGGCAATAATACCAGGTCAAGAAGCTTCTATACCACTTAATAACATAAAAGAAAGGACGGAAATCTGTGGAAGTCTGACTGTGAAGCAAATGGCAGGTGGTCTTATAGACGAGGAGGATTGTTATTTTCCATATAAAACTTGAACCAGAAATCATGTTATTTGCTTGGAAGGAAAAGTGGTGTGGCACAATTCAAGTTCATAAAATGAAGGAGAACTCGTAACGTGTATAAAGAATAGGGATATCACCAAATATTCTAATATTACCCTTAAGTGAAAGATATTGGCAAGTTTCAGTACAGAATAAAATTGATAATCAATGCGTTCGTTGATTCTAGTTTATTGAAATAAAGGGTATGAAAAGACACTTCTCAAGACATTAATATTTTCCTCTGAGAGAGAGAGAGAGAGAGAGAGAGAGAGAGAGAGAGAGAGAGAGAGAGAGAGAGAGAGAGAGAGAGAGAGAGAGAGAGAATTGCCATTGACCTTCGGTTGTATCTACGACCTGTTAAGAACACAGGCGACACAGGGCACTTATTTCCTAACTTATTTCTCTACAAATATACGTAACTTATTTCAACACCACAAGAGACTAATTATTAACTTTATTCTACGAAATGAGAATGATGACAAAGTTGATATTTCACTATTTAAATTACAAAAGTTTAAAATACGCAATTTTCTTTTCAGCGTAAACACTTGCAAAGCAAATGTGTAAAAATTTGGAGCCATTCATAAATCAAGATCTTGAAAAGCGACTGCAGCTTGCACCAGATGACTATGGTTAGTTTCAAGTCTTAAAGATTAAAGCACCATTAAGACTCCATCTTAACCAACAGATTTTTAACGAATACAAAAACATGGTTGACCTCAATTTTAATATTTCATTTGACAAATGATCTTTCAAAATTAGATAAGTCAACATATACTCCTAACCCAGGTAAAATACACAAATCTCCCATTCGAATCCTAGGGGCGATTTTGCCATAAAAACCTGGGGGATTTACCACAAAATCCTATGGGAGTTTACCACAAAATCCTGGCGATTTACCACAAAATCATAAGGGATTTATCCCCGAATCCCGTGGGGGAATTGACCCTCCAAAACCTAGGGTAAAGTTTGCAAAAAATTCCTTGGGGATTTATCCCTAAATCTGGTAGGATTTAACCACAAATCCTGGGGCGATTTAACCATATGGAAAATTTAAATCCGAATCTTTAGGATTTAACTCCCAATTCTTGGGGGGATTTAACAACGATTCCTGGGAGATTTAGCCATGAATCCTCGGGGGATTTATCAACGATTTCTGGAGGGTTTAACCACGAATTATGGGGATTTAACTACGTATTCTGGGGGATTTACCCACGAATCCTGAGGGAATTTAACTAGGAATCCTTGAGGTTTCAACCACAAGTTCTGGGGATTTGACCACGAATCCTATGGAGTTTTAAGCATAAAACCTGGAAGATTTAACAACGAATTCTTCGGGGATTTAATCACGAATCTTAAGGATATTTATCCATGAATTCTACAGGGATTTAACCACAAATTCTGGAGCGATTTAACCACGAATTCTACAGGGATTTAACCACGAAATCTGGAGTGATTTAACCACATTCTGAAGGGATTTAACCATAAATTCTGGAGGGATTTAACCATGAACCTTATGGAGATTTAACCACGAATCTTAAGGAAATTTAACCACGAATCCTTGGAGATTTAATTCCGACTCCTAAGGTAAAATTATTTACACGTTAAAAAGAATAATATTGCCAAAACCCTTCTTTGACATCACGAAATTTAACAACTTAAAGTATCTGTTTACAAGACCAGGCTCTCCATATACTGCTAAATTATTCAAAGCTATTGTTCTCTTCTATTACTTTTCCATAATTCAAAACAATCCGACACATGGGAAATACGTTAGTTATATAAAGAACTATAAAACTTTAAGAAATAAAAAACTAGCCGTGTTTCCTCACTAAACAAGTAACAAGTAAACGACCTGGAACTGACATCGTCAACATAGTCAACCAAAGAGAAGTTCGTGAAACCAATGTACACTTGATATATTTGTTTAGAATATATACTAAATTAAAAATAGAGTTATTAATTAAACGTGTCCGTAAAATATACAATTCACAAATAATGAGAGTTTTGAGTAATTGTGAAAATTTGAGGAAACCAAATGATTTGCAGGATTTGGCAGTCAATGAAGAGAGAGTGGCGTCTTGTAAACAAACATGAAGGTTAACAATGTCTTTTCCGAATGAAGACAAGATGTTTTAGGAAAACAAATCGAGATTGTTGTAAAAACAGCTAAAATTGCCTTGAAGACATTTTTAAACAAACAGTCGTTTCTCAAAAGGAAATTAATGTTTTTACGATGGATATAAAATAACGATGAAATAGTAACAATACAGAGATTTCGAGATTTTCAAATTATTCTAAAATCACAAATAGACCTAAATGTTCAACAGTTAATCTAAACGAATTATTATGTTATCAATTACAGCTATAAATTAATTACACGTAATTAATTACACCATTTAGCATATTGTTTAATAATGACTTAATTATATCAATAGATTACACCCATAAAATTGAATGCCATCAGTATTAGTCGAAATTACATCAATTTAACTTAATTACAGCAGGAATAATTAACTACATCGTTTACAAGTCACTAATTAATGATAAAGTATAAAAAAAAATACATCAGTAATAAATAAATCAAATACCGAAATAATAGATCAGTTCGCTGTATTGAATAATTAAATAAATCAGTAATTTAAAAAATGACATCAGTAATATATAGGCACTATAAGAATTGGAAGACCCAGGCCTACATGGCTTAGGACTATAAGCCGCGAAGTAGATGATGAGTGGAGAAGTATTGAATTAAAAGCTCAAGATAGAGACGAATGACAAAATCTAACCGAGGCCCTTAGCGTCAATAGGCGTAGGAGGAGATGATGATGATGATGATGATGAGTATATATATCAAATACACGAGAAATAGA
>NW_027171831.1:90000-92500 GCF_036898095.1 Palaemon carinicauda
CCGTAGTTCTCTATTCATGGTCACCTCTTTTAGATCTTGGTACCTTCTGCTTCCCTCCCTCCCTCCCTCCCTTCAGGTCTTGTGGTCTCTCCAACTTATTTTCAACACCCTCCTCCTCCTCCTCCATATCCACATTTCGAATCCTTGGCAGAGGCTTCTTGTCTGTTGCTTTTATAGTCCAGGTTTTCAGAACTGTATAATGCTACACTCCATGTGAAACATTTTACAAATCCTTTCTTCAGTTCCAGTTTAAGTTTTCCCGTCATTATTATTATTATTATTATTATTATTATATCCAATTAACCAAGAGCCATGAAACCTATTGCGCCGAGAAGGGGAGCAAGATACACATTCATTGTTTAAAGATGAACAGGAATAGTTAATAACTTATGTTTTTACTTCCCCTGAACTGAATGTAGTAATTATTGAAGAACATTGAAATAATAAGACAAAAATCTAAACTAGATGTGCAACAAATCTAAAATATTTACGAATCTATGTATTTTCTTTTAATCGTATCAAAGACTGAACTGCCATAATATTCCTTTGAACACAAAACAAATCAGTTACAAAATCTATAGCAAACTTATATCTGAACTGAAGGATTCATTTCTACATAAGGTGTCAAAGAGAATGGTAAATTAACCCTAATATGGTATCTATCAATCTTGGCATTGGTGTGTTTTAGGTTTGGTTTCGGTTTGGTTTGGTTTGGGTTTGGGTTGGTTTTAGTTTAGTGGTTTGGTTTTGGTTTTAGTTTGATGGTTTGGTTTTGGTTTTGTTTTAGTTTGGTAGTTTGGTTTGGTTTGGGTTTGGGTTTGGCTTGGTTTTAGTTTAGTGGTTTGGTTTTGGTTTTAGTTTGGTGGTTTGGTTTTGGTTTTGTTTTAGATTGGTGGTTTGGTTTGGTTTGATTTTAGTAATGGTTTTGGATTATTTTTATATTGGTGGTTGAGTTTGGTTTAATTTTGTGGTTTGGTTTGGTTTGGTTTGGATTTGGGTCAGGTTTTGGTTTTGGTTTGGTTTTAGTTCGGTGGTTTGGTTAAGTTTTGATTGGGTTTGGGATCGGTTTTGGTTTGGTGGTTTGGTTTGGTTTTTTTGGTTTTAGTTTGGCTTGGTTTGGTTTAGTTTAGGGCTTTGTTTAGTTTTGGTTGTGTTATGGTTTTTGTTTAGTTTTGGTTTGGCTTGTTTCAGTGAGGTTTGTTTTGGTTTGGCATGGGTTTGGTTTTAGGTTTGGATTGGTTTTCGTTTAGGTTTGGTTTTTGGTTTGGTTTGGTTTAGTTTGGGTTATGGTGGGTTGGGTTGTCTCGGGTTTAGTTTGGTTTTCATTTTGGTTTTGGTTTTGGCTGGGGTTTTGGTTTTATTAATTGGTTTTAGTTTGGTTTTGATTTCTGTTTGGTTTTAAGTTTGGTCTGGATTGGTTTGATTTAGGTGTTTTTTTTTTTTGGTTTGCTTTGGTTTTGGTTTTACTGTGGGGTTGGTTTGGTATGGTTTGATTTGGTTCAGTTTGGGTTTTTTGTTTGGTTTGGAACCAACAATGGAAATGAACACCTTAAGAAAGGCAACAAGCTAAAAATGGAAGCTTCAAAACAAAACTTTATTACCACACTAAAATAGAATTTCTATTGTCATATGATATATTGCATTCATATATCTAGTTGGCCACGTGGTCACTTTTTAGTATTCCTTCTAACAAAATTCCCGATAATTATAACTATAAACAAGTTTCCAACTCCATCTATTGGCCTCTGAGAGAAGCTTGGTTGTTCTGGTTAACTGCAGGGGAGGAAGGGTGTTAGAAAATGGTCATATTTGCAATTTTCTCGGAAGTTATAGTTTCAAATAAATTTCAGTATTTGCATTTAGAATTAATTTCCTAAACTGTTCTGCTGAATACTTATATTAAGGCTAATATGATTGAACTAACGACATTTTAAGTAAGGCCGACTTTATTTTTCCCCTAAACTAATAATGCATTGTCCCATCATAAGCGAAATGAAGACCCTGATTACCAACAGAATACGAGGCAATATAAGAATAATAATATATAAGTGGCTTGTATGATTATGTATCACGAATCCTAAATTATATTCTTTATATGAATTCTAATAATTGGTGTTGATAAATGAGCTCAATAAATCATATTTTCTGTGATTAATCGTATTTTGAGGTTTCATATGTTGGTACTCCTGACTGCTGCAAGGACACTAAAATAGGGTGTTGGGATGACGTCATCGTAAGTTTTGAGCAGACGAAATAGGAAAAGAATGATTTCATACGTTTAATTAGTGGATGAAACGTTATCTTAACGTATTATTTTATATGTTCACAGTTAAAACGTTTTTATTACATCAATAAATATCTGTACAATAAGTAAATAATATCTAAAATGGTACTCAGTGTAGAATCATTTCTACGAATTCGAACTATTTTCGTCAGAGTCGTACAAACTATTTCAAGTTTCGGTTGGTATTATCTTCAAGGATTTCCCAAAGTTGTACAC
>NW_027171831.1:97500-100000 GCF_036898095.1 Palaemon carinicauda
GGATAGAAAATATAATTAAGTCGAGACTAAATCTGCAAATAGTTGAAGATAAAGAAGAGGAAGAAGAAGAAACAGAAGAAGAAGAAGAAGAAAAAGAAGAAGAAGAGAACAATGAACAGGATATGTGTAAGGATGCAGAAGAAATCATTGATATAACCTATGATGCCATCCAACAACATACTTATGAAGAAATAAATTACCAGATGGAAACAAATAATAGACCCAAGAGACTCTACCCGGACCTACATAATTTTAGGGAAGAGCAAGAACAAGAAAAAATAGAAAAGAAGGATATAGTCTGCAATATGCTGAAAAGAGGGAATTGCAGATTTGGCGAAAGATGCTACTACAAGCATCCAAAGATATGCCATAATTATGAAATATATGGTAAATGTGCGTATTTAGACGGATATGGAGACGAATGCAGAGATCTCCATCCAAAAATATGCAAAAACCTAAAAGAAGGAAAAGGATGCATTTACAACAAAAAATGTCGATATATGCATCCTGCAACCATGAATGAAAGTAAGAAAACTCAGCAAACTGAAAAGAAAAATGAAAGCAAAAAAGAAACAAAAAAAGAAACAAAAAAGCAGGCCGTGTATATACCGCGCTTTGAACCAAGAGCCCCAAGATTTGACGCCTTTCAACCCAAACCGGCACATTTAGAGCCCAACTACAAAGAATGCATCTATAATGCCAGGGGTTGGTGCAGATATGGGGACAGTTGCAGGTATACACACACAAATAAATATGAAGGCGAAAGAGCAAATATAATAGAAAAGTTGGATTTTTTAATGGCAGAATTCCGGGAAATGAAGAAAAGAACATCATATCAGAACAGGAAGGAAGCATGGGAGAATCCATATTATTACCAATATTAAATAATGGGGATGAAACGCAAACCATAATAGTAATGAATGCACAGGGTTTAGTCACGAGTAACTCTAAAAGGAAAATAGAGTTCTTAGAAGAACTAACCCAAATTGAAAAAATAGATATATTAAATATAAGTGAAACATGGTATTCCCAAGAGACTGGCAGTGATGACCAGATAAAGGGTTTCCAAACTTATAGATCAGACAGAAAAAATAGGAATCAAGGGGGAACCGCAATATATGGAAGAGACATAAATCAAGGAAAAGTATGTGAAAAATACAGCAACACAGAATGTGAATTGATTGCGGTAGAATTTGAATTTGAAAAACTAATGAATATTGTAGTTTACAGACCCCCAAACACTAAGGAGTTTGACATAATAATAGAAAAAATAGATGATATATGTAGAAACCATAAAGACTGGAATATACTCCTATCCGGAGATTTTAACTTTCCTTTCGTGGATTGGAAAGAACGGATAGAAGAAAGTGGTTGTATGTATACATATAAAAAAGATAGTAATAGTAGCGCAGAAGATAAGAGGCAATTTGAAAAGCTTCAAGATATGCTATTAGAACATAATATGCAACAAATAAACCACATTCCAACAAGAAAGGAAAATGTCCTAGATCTAGTATTTGTGAATGAGGTGAATTATGTTAAAGAAATAATAGTGTATAACACGGGAATTTCAGACCACAATGTCATAGAATTGATAGTTCATTCCAAAGCAAGTGATCACAGAATTAATAAAAGCACAAAACTTTGGGAAGGATATGGAAAATATAACTTTTACAGTAAGAATATAAAATGGTCAGAAATAAATGAAGAACTGAATAAAGAATGGAAAAATGTATTTATAAGTGATAATATACAGGTAAATACGGATATACTGTACAAAATACTGGAGAAAATTGTTGAAAAATATGTACCGAAAAAAAAACAATAAACAAAAGACGTGCATACCAAGAGACAGAAGGATCTTATTTCAGAAAATTAAAAAGTGGAAGAAAAATCTTGCAAAAGAAAAAAATGTGTGGAAAATGAGGGAAATAAAATGTAAGATAGAAAATGCAGAACAAAAGATTATACAGTCGAAAGAAAATGAAAAAAGGGACTTAGAAGAAAGGACACTTCAAAATATAAAAAGAAACCCCAAAGTACTTTACTCCTATGCAAAAAAAGATGAATAAAAGGAGAATAGAAATAGGCCCTCTAAGAATTGAAGGACGGCTAACGAATGAAAAAAAGGAAATATGCAACATATTAGCAGAAAAATATAAGAGTGAGTTCACGCCAAGAATTGCGAATGAGAATAATGAAACAGAAATGAGAGAAGAAAATGTTGAATATCTAACGGATATAGATATTAATGAAGCAGATATTGTCACGGCTATAAACGAAATTAAAAATGGATCGGCAGCCGGACCAGATGGAGTTCCAGCGATTTTGTTAAAAAAAACTGCAAACACTATCGCGAAGCCACTTGCAATACTGCTAAGACAGAGTATAGATATGAGCGAGATATATGTTAAACATAAATTAGCTTATATAACCCCTATCTTCAAAAGTGGATCAAGACTAGAGGCAAGCAATTATAGACCTGTTAGTCTAACATCAC
>NW_027171831.1:105000-118240 GCF_036898095.1 Palaemon carinicauda
AATCATACATCCAGAAGGAAAGGATCACCATGGGGTCCCTATTTGGAGTTCGTTTTAACTTTTATATAGGCATTGTTGAAGAGCAGGTTTTATTAAGGATTAACAAAGCAGATATTTACGTCAGGTAGTGAATGTTAATAATACCTTTAGGGTTGTGGTGTCCTATTGGATATATCCCTGTATGGTAATTGCCACACTGGGGTTCGAGTCCTACTCAAACTTCTTAGTTCCTTTAGCCGCTGCAGCCTCACCATCCTTTTGTGCTAAGGATGGGGGGTTTGGGGAAGCCATTAGGTCTACCTGCTGATTCATCAGCAGCCATTGACTGTCCCTCCCTGGTCCTAGCTTTGGTGGAGAGGGGGCTTGGGTGCTGATCAAATGTGTATATGTACAGTCTCCAGGATATTGTCCTGCATGCTCGGGCTATGTCACTGTCCCTTCACTCTGCCATTCACGAGTGGCATTTAAACCTCTTAAATCCTCAACCCTTGAAGACGTCAAGTAACTCCTATGTTTAAGTGGTGCAAGTCTCTCCATTTCACCTTCAAGAGAAGGCTACATGGACACCTTTCCTTCTTCGGTGACTTTGTAAGAATCCTTAACCACAGATTTAATCTCAGTCTTTGCTTTAAGGGTACCCAGCCAGGTAACTGTATAAAGCGACAGCTGTAAAGGCTTACGTCAAGGGGACCTAATGGCATTGCTCTCCGTGGAAGGCCACCCGTGACGATGATAATTGAATGGTTTTGTATAAACTAAAACAATCAAGGAATGTTGACGTCTCCTTCACAGAGACTGTAATTCCTGACTGAAACTTCCCTTAAAACTATCCTGATTCATAATGACAGAGCAATGAAACAAGGTAAAAGTTTGATCTCTCTCTCTCTCTCTCTCTCTCTCTCTCTCTCTCTCTCTCTCTCTCTCTCTCTCTCTCTCCAGAAGTTGTATACCAAACTTTCAACTGGGCCCTCAAGGCACTAAAAGTATTGGAGGACCCAGGCATAAATGGCTGAGGACTATAAAGTGTGAAGTAGGATACGATAAATGGAGAAGTATTGATTAAAAAGCTCAAGATAGAGATGACTGGCGAAATCTAACCGAGGCCCTTTTCGTCAATAGGCGTAGGAGATGATGATGATGAAGAGTTTGGTATGCAACTTTTGGAATATGATCTCATGATTAGAGAGAGAGAGAGAGAGAGAGAGAGAGAGAGAGGGGGGGGAGAGAGAGAGAGAGAGAGAGAGAGAGAGAGAGAGAGAGAGGGGGAGAGGAATATGATCTCATAATTACAGAGAGAGAGAGAGAGAGAGAGAGAGAGAGAGAGAGAGAGAGAGAGGGGGGGGGAGAGGAATATGATCTCATAATTACAGAGAGAGAGAGAGAGAGAGAGAGAGAGAGAGAGAGAGAGAGAGAGAGAGAGAATATGAGTGTTAGATGTGCTTCCCCTAATGAAATCAACAGCAGCCGAGTGCTTCGGCGAGTTCTATGATTGAACATTTATGGTTATGAGCGAAAGATTGTGAAAAACTCCTCAAGGTTTAGTCAGTATTTCCCGTTGTGATAAGACTTTTCCATTTAATTTCGTCTCCTTCAGAGATTAACAGCAAATGACAGCTAATGCTCACGAAAGTACTGTAGACCCACCGAGGAAGATTTGCAGTCCACACCTGCAAATTTTCTTAGGTCGTCAACCCATCGTCTTCTCTCCCTTCCCCGGCTTCTTTTGCAATCTTTAGGAATCCATTCTGTTATTCTTAATGTCCATCTATTATCTGTCACTCTCAACATATGTCCTTCCCACGTCTATTTCCTTTTCTTACATGTTGTTAGAATATCCTCTACTTTAGTTATGTTTGCTCTCGTATCCATGTTGCTCTTTGTCTGTCGCTTTGTGTTATTACCAGCATTACTCATATATATATATATATATATATATATAATGTATGTATGTATATATATATATATACATATATATATATGTATATATATATATATATATAAATATGACAAATTTCGTAGATAATTTGTATTTTTCCTACCATACAAACCTTTGCTATTTCCATGGGGTAACATTTGGCGGAGCTGAATGACGAGCCATTAAAATTAAACGAGGGTTAACTACCCCCTTGCTAATTAGCAGGGGGTAGGGAAGGGGTAGCTAGCTACCCCTTCCCCCCTCACACACTGTGAATAGCTCAATTCACTTAAATGTAGGACTTGACTTGGGGGTCAGGGCTGGCGGGTAACATTTGCGTAAATAGCAAAGGTTTGTATGGTAGGAAAAATACAAATTATCTACGAAATTTGTCATTTGTTCCGTAACCCAATACAAACCATTGCTATTTCCATGGGGTGACTTACCCTTAGGAAGGGCGGAAAGTCCCCAGCCTTCTGGCTTCGGCTTTACCCGGGGACTCCAATTCCGAGTTGTAGAACTCAAGGAACGGGAGTCCCTAACCCTCGCACGCTGTCATGTTTGACCATCGTGCGGCCTACAAGGATGTGTATGAAGGAGAATAACGTGACTCGTCCTAGGAAGTTGACCTGGGGTTCCTTATGTGGAACCCTAGGCTAGGACGTACCCAATACCACCTCGTCAGGGTATGGGGGACGCGACAGTATTAAAGCTAATACTAGGAGCACAAGGAAGCATGGTTTACCTGCAGAGGTTGAGGTCAGCTGTGCAAAGGCCTGGATGCTGCTATTCCCAAGGGAGGGGAGAATGAAGAAAGAAGTAAGGGCCAGACATACTCTTTCATTCACGCAGACTAAAACCGGGTAACAATGCCCTCAACCTTCTGCTACTTGTCCAATAAGGAGCCTGAGGTTAGACCAGCTGTTGTGCAGCCACCACAGGACCGATAGAAAACGTATCGAGGTTCCTGTGGGTCACGTCCTGCAGGTAGTGGGCTGTGAACGTCGTCTGACGTTTCCAGACCCCAGCTTGTAAAACCTGCGTCACAGAGAAGTTCCTCTTGAAGGCCAGGGAAGTAGCAACACCCCTGACATCATGAGCTCTGGGACGACGTGACGGAGGAGAGTCGGGATTCAAGGTGCTGCTTATCACCTTGCGAATCCATGAAGAGATGGAGTTCTTGGTGACCCTCCTCTTTGTCCTCCCTGTGCTCACAAACAAAGCTTGCACATGAGGACGGGCTGCAGCCGTTCTCTTGAGGTAGCGCCTCAGACTCCTGACTGGGCACAGTAACAGATGATCTGGGTCATTTGTTACAGAACGTAGACTCGTTACCTTGAAGGAGTCGAATCTTGGATCTGACACCCCAGGGTTTTGAGTCTTAGCAATGAACTCAGGGACGAACCTGAACGTTACCTCCCCCCATCCCCTTGAATGGGCAACGTCGTAGGAGAGACCATGAAGTTCGCTTACTCGTTTGGCCGAGGCCAACGCGAGTAGGAACGCCGTCTTCCACGTTAGGTGGCGATCAGACGCCTGGCGTAATGGTTCAAAGGGAGCTCTTTTCAGAGCCCTAAGCACTTGAACCACGTTCCAAGGAGGGGGTCTGACTTCCGACTGGGGGCAAGTAAGTTCGTAGTTGCGTATGAGTAGAGAAAGTTCCAACGAAGAGGAAATATCCACTCCTTTCAGCCTGAAGGCTAAGCTTAAGGCTGAGCGATAACCTTTCACGGCCGAGACCGAAAGGCGCATTTCCTCCCGAAGATAAACAAGGAACTCCGCTATTGTTGGAATAGAGGCATCGAGCGGAGAGAGACCCCTTCCACGACACCAACCACAAAAGACTTTCCACTTCGCCTGGTAGACGTTGGCCGAGGACTCTCGCAGGTGCCGAGACATCCTGTCCGCAACCTGCTGAGAAAATCCTCTCTCCGTGAGGAGTCGCTGGATAGTCTCCAGGCGTGAAGCCGAAGCGAAGCTACGGCCTTGTGGAAGATGTTGCAATGTGGTTGTCTGAGTAGCTCGTGACGTGGAGGGAGTTCTCTTGGGGGTTCCGTTAGGAGCCGCAGAAGATCTGGGAACCATTCCGCATGATGCCATAGCGGAGCTATGAGAGTCATGGAAAGGTTGACCGATAGATTGGTCTTGTTGAGCACCCTTCTCATCAGACAAAAAGGTGGGAAGGCGTAAACGTCCATGTTGTCCCACCTGTGTTGAAAGGCATCCTGCCAGAAAGCCTTGGGGTCCGGGACTGGAGAGCAGTAAAGGGGCAGCCTGAAATTCAAGGCTGTCGCAAACAGATCTACAGTCGGAGAGCCCCACAAAGTCAGGACTTTGTTGGCTATCTGAGGGTCCAAGGACCACTCGGTACTCACTATCTGCGTCGCCCTGCTGAGGCTGTCGGCGAGGACATTCCTCTTGCCAGGAATGAAGCGAGCTGTTAGTGAGATCGAGCGGGTCTCGGACCATCTCAGAATCTCTACTGCAAGATGGGATAGCTGTTGCGAGAAAGTACCTCCCTGCTTGTTGATATAAGCCACTACCGTGGTGTTGTCGCTCATCACCACCACGGAGTGGCCCGCCAGGGTTTGTTGGAACTGTTGAAGAGCCAGAAAAACGGCCTTCAATTCTAGCAAGTTGATGTGGAGGCACCTTTCCGATTCTGACCAAAGGCCTGAGGCCCTTTGGTTCAGAATGTGGGCCCCCCACCCTAGATTTGACGCGTCCGTAAACAGAGTCAAATCTGGGGGGAGGACGAGGAGATCTGCTCCCTTCCGTAGGTTCTCGTCGTCCAGCCACCATCGAAGGTCCGTCCGTTCCGAAGGTTCTATGGGAACTAGGAAGTCCGGGGAATCGTTTCCCTGATTCCATCGCGACTTCAGCCGCCACTGAAGGGATCTCATCCTGAGGCGGCCGTTTGGAACAAGACGGACCAAAGATGATAGATGGCCTAAGAGACGTAACCACAGTTGGGCCGGAAGCTCTTCTCGTCTGAGGAAAGGTTCTGCTACCTTCCTCAGCCTTGCTATCCTTTCGTCTGATGGAAAGGCTTTGTGGAGAATCGTGTCTAGTTTCATGCCTAGATAAACCAGTTTCTTCGTAGGGCGCAGAGAGGACTTCTCGAGATTTACCAAGATCCCTAGATCTTGGCAAACTTCCAGAAGCCTGTCCCGGTGACGCAGAAGGGTCGACTCCGAGTCTGCCAGGATCAGCCAGTCGTCCAGATAACGAAGGAGACGGATGCCGTTCCTGTGAGCCCACGACGAGATCAGAGTGAACACCTTGGTGAACACCTGGGGAGCTGTGGAGAGACCGAAACACAGCACCTTGAACTGGTAGGTCTTGCCGTCTAGGCCGAATCTTAAGTACTTCCTGGAAGACGGATGGAAGGGGATCTGGAAGTACGCGTCCTTCAAATCCAGAGTGCACATAAAGTCTTGTGGTCTCACTGCAAGTCTGACCGTGTCCGCTGTCTCCATACTGAACCGAGTCTGTATGACAAACTTGTTCAGTGCTGAGAGGTCGATGACCGGTCTCCAGCCTCCAGACGCCTTCTTTACAAGAAAGAGTCGACTGAAGAAGCCTGGGGAGCTGTCGTCGACCTCTTGGAGAGCATCCTTCTTGAGCATGGTCTCGACTTCTGCCCGGAGGGCCATCCCCTTTGCCGATCCCAAGGCATAGGAGTTCAACGACACTGGATTCGCTGTCAGGGGAGGTAGAGATGTTGTGAACGGGACGCGATACCCTTGGCCGATCACAGAGACCGTCCAAGGGTCGGCCCCGAGTTGCTGCCACCTCTGCACGCAACTTCTTAGGCATCCCCCCACAGGTGGACACGCGGGGGGATTGCCACTCCTAGTGTTTGCGACCTTTGCCGCTTCCTCTAGGAGTTCTACCTCCCTTAGAGGACTTGCCGCGTCTCTTGTCTTTCGGCTGAAAGGACCGCGGCTTAGACACGCTTGCCTTAGCTGCCGGAGCCTGCTTAGGTGTTCTGCGAGGCTGCTGTTGACGTTGTTGTGGAGGGGCTGGAGGTTTATAGGGCCGAGATGTCAGGGCCCTTTGGAGGAGAGAGTCCTGGTTCGACCTCCTCCACCTCTCAGCCGACTGCTCCATGTCACGAGGCTCCAGTAACTCCCCTCCAAAAATAGAGGAGTGTCTGAGCCTGTTGACGTCTGCGGTGGGGACCTTCGGATGGAACCTCTCGGACACTGAATCGCGTCTTTTGAGGATCAAGTTAGCCCATAGGTTAGTGACCTGGTGAGCTAGAAACTCAATAGAGCGAGTGCCCGAGAGGAGGAAGGTCTCCAAGGCCTTCCTATTGCTCTCCTTGGACAGATCCTCAGATCGCAATAGGATGCCCAAAGACCCAAGCCAGAGATCAAGCCACGAAGTTGCCTGCATGGCACTCTTAGCGACTTTCTCCAGGTTTTGGGTCTCTGACGCCGCAAACGTCACCTGTCGGGTCGAGAGCTTCTCGAAAGAAGTTCCCTTAGCTAGTTCCTCCACAGAATGATGGAGTGGAAGAGACATGCAAGACTCCCCGTCGATCTCGAAGTACCTCCTCTGTTGGACTAGAGGAGGAGGGAGGAGTCTAAACCCGGCAGAAGAACGTCCTGAGGAGGCCAGACCGGAGAGCTGAGCTTTGACTTTGTCCCTGGCGCCTTTCACCCCTTTAGACCAGGGCAAAGCTGCACTAGTCTTGGAGGGCTTCTGGACACCAAAGACCTCGTCAAGCACGGTGTCTTTCCCCTCACGAGGGGCTATCTCCGGGTCCTTGATTTTGTTGAGCTCCCTCATCAAACCAAGGACCTGCCAGAACGCGTGTTCTGACTCGCTGTGTTCTCCTTTTGGTGGACTGGCAGCTAAGTCTCCCATCCCCAAGAGGCCTTCTTGGGGAGAAACGTGGACGTCCTCCCTAGGAATTGCTGGTTCTTGACGAATCTTCGACGAAGATTTCGGAACAGTCTTGGTGTCCTTCGATTCCCTCCTGGAAGGAAAATAGGACTCCAACACCGACACCCGAGGAGGAACCTCTTCCCGTGCGACCTCTCCCCTATCCGGAGAAAATTCCCCCCTTGGTGCCAAGGAAGAATTCTCCGAGTCAGAGGAGTCCCCCGAGGACGAGATAAACTCATCTACAGGAGGGGGTGGAGCTGCAGAGGTTGGAGAAGGTGAAGGGGTCCGCCTGACGGGGTTCCTGGAGACCAGCTTTTCCTGGGGAGGAGTTACCACGAAGCCCACTCCTTTCCTTTTCTTCGACGGTGGAGAACCCATCCCAGGGTCCCGCCCCTGATCAGTGCTGGAAGGCTTGATAGCCTGGACCACAGCCTTGATCATGTGGCGGAACCAAGGTAGACGGGTAACTGACGCTGTGTCAGCAATCCCCGCTGGAGAAAAGGGGATCTCGCGACCCTTAGGAGTGGTCACCACGAGGCCTTCCTGAAAAGAAAAAGACTGCCTAGACCTCTCTGCTGATTTTCCTTGTTCTGCCGTTATCCTCCTCTTGTGCGGAGGTGAATCCTGGGAACGCCTCCCAGGAGGAGCATCCTGCCGAGGATCCTTGCGGTCCGAATGACCCACCGTAGGTGAGCGACCTGTAGGCGAGCGACCTGTAGGCGAGCGACCTGTAGGCGAGCGTTCACGCGAAGGGGAAAGGTGGTCATAGGGCCGCGAGTGATGGCGCGCATGCGCAGGTGCATGCATGTAGGAGCGCGCAGGTGAATGGCGCGCAGGAGAATGGCGCGCAGGAGGGTATGCACGAGATCGATCAGGAGAGCGTGCATATGAATGCGCAGGAGAAAACTCCAGAGAAGGAGCTGGCGAGCGACCGCGCGACCTCTTGGGGGAGCGCTGGTGATGGTGGGAGGGAGAAAGATGTCTCCTAGAAGACTTAGTCTCCCTCAACTGGTGGCGCGCAGATCTGTCGGCGATCGGGGCGCATGTAGGAGAGGCCCCTTCTTTACCGCCCGCAGGACCCACAGCGTGTTGGCGTGAAGGGCGAGCTGAAGGAGATCGTGGGCGTGAGTGCGCCAAACTTAAGAGGCGCTCAGAAATCGAAGGGCGCACAGGGGCAACTGGAAGCGCAAGAATCGACGTGCGAGACAAGGGCGAACCCTTGCGAACGTCTGAGTCCGAAGATCTAGAGGGCGCTGGCGAGCGTGGGCGCACAGGGCGTGCAACAGGCACAGGCACTAGTGAGTGCTTGCGCGCGCGCACAGGCGAGTGATGGTGAGCAGCGCGCCCATCAGGAAGTTGTTGCTTCTCAGGGTGAGGGTGCCCTAAGGAGAGCTGGCGAGCAGTGGAGCTCTGGCGAGAAGGAGATCGCTGGCGCGTTGGAAGTCGTTGCCCCTTCTCTGGATGTCCAGGAGAGAGCTGGCGCGCGAGAGAGCGCTGGTGCGCAGGAGATCGCTGGAGCGTTGGGGAGCGCTGGTTCTTCACAGGCTGAAGAGCGCGCCCAGAAAGGCGCTGGCGAGAAGGAGATCGCTGGCGCGTTGGTGAGCATTGACCATCCTCAAGATGAAGAGCTCGCCCAGGGGCGTGCTGGCGAGCAGGAGAGCGCCGGCGCACAGGAGATCGCTGGCGCGTTGGAGAGCGCTGGCGCACAGGAGATCGCTGGCGCGTTGGAGAGCGCTGGCGCACAGGAGATCGCTGGCGCGTTGGAGAGCGCTGGCGAACAGGAGATCGCTGGCGAACAGGTGATGGTTGAAGAGACGAAGATCTGCGCTCAACTGCACGCAAGCGCGCAGGTGCGCGCACAATGGCCAGGGACTTAACCCCAGAGTCCTTTTCCCCCGAAGGAGACGGTGCCTGTAGGATTACAGGTGACGGCAGCACTGAAGACTTGGCAGGAGAAGGGGATCGTGAACGATCCGCAGAGAGGTCAAGAGATGTTGCAGGTATGACCTTCTCCTGACGAGGAAGTTCCTCCGCAGGAGGAGGAGAAGGAGACCCAAAGAGGTGCCTCTTCACCCCTTGATAGGGAGAAGGGAGCCCCCTCTCTCGCAGAGGCCTACGGGCCTTACGACGAATGCGACCCCTGGGTAAGGAGTCAGGGTCATCGGTCCTTCGAAGAGGGGTCTCTGAAAGCGCGCTACCCCGAGGGGGAGACGAGCTCGCAGGAGAGACCGGAGGCCCCACCCTTCCCTCCGAAGGCTGTGCGGAAGGGAGAGATGGGACTTCAGCAACATCCGAGGCAGCAGGATCAAGGGTTAGACTTGCCACGTCAGAAGGGGCAGACAACACAGTATCGACAATGTCCGAAGGAAAAACCTCCGGCATTACCGGTGACTGTTTGACTGCAGCCCCCAGCTGCAACAAGTCAAACAGGCCTTCCTTGGAGGGAGTGCCCTTAAGCCCCAAGGAAGCCCAAAGCTGAAACAAACCATGATTAGAAACAGTGCAGTCGAATTCATCAAAATATAATAAATCCTCCCCCGGGGGAGGAGAGGGAACAACCTCGCTAAGGGAGGCCACGCCCTCTCCACCACCACGAGGTTGGCAAAAACCACTAGGACCTGCAATCTCACTCGGCGGTTTCACAGGTGAAGCCAGACGAGGGAGACCTTCGGAGGAGGTTCGGGCGGCGCAAGGAGAAACCCTAGAGACCTCCTTCTTCAAAGTCACCTTCGAAGGAGATCGGTCTCTCTTGGGCTTCTTCTTGCGTCTACGGCCGAACTTCTCCCACTGGGAGGCAGGCCACTCCCTGCACTCACTGCACACATTCTCCCTGTCACACCGTTGACCTCGGCAAAGGGGGCAAAGGGCGTGAGGGTCCGTCTCCAAAGAGGACATAAACGTCCCACATGAACGCTTAGGAACTCCAGGGCAAGTACGCATCGTAGAGTCGAGGCCAACTTCACACACACTAGATAAAGAGAAAGCAGAATTTAAAGGCTGTCAAGCGAGGGTGAGAGCAGAGACGTCTGATCATCACCCGAGCCAAAAGTGAATTGAGCTATTCACAGTGTGTGAGGGGGGAAGGGGTAGCTAGCTACCCCTTCCCTACCCCCTGCTAATTAGCAAGGGGGTAGTTAACCCTCGTTTAATTTTAATGGCTCGTCATTCAGCTCCGCCAAATGTTACCCCATGGAAATAGCAATGGTTTGTATTGGGTTACGGAACAAATGTATATATATATATATATATATATATATATATATATATATATATATATATATATATATATATATATGTATATACATATATATATATGTATATATATATATATATATATATATATATATATATATATATATTTATATATGTATATATATGTATATATATGTATGTATATATATATATTATATGTATATATATATCATATATATCAAGGACGGATCTAGAGGGGGGGTTAACGACGTCCTAACCCCCACACCCCCCCCCCACCCCCTCAAATTTTGAAAGGGCCATTTCGAGTTTTCAAGGTGCCTTCTTGAGACTATTAAAAATGCGAAGTAGGAGCCTATATTCTAAAAAGTAGACAACTGTCATGACACAGTTGACACAGTTATCACGGTAATGATTATAAACATGAGCTGATAGACTTCGCGAGCCACCTCGTTATGTCGGACACCTGGGAAGTTCCCAGGCGGGGGAAAACAGGCGAATCTTTCGATGTTTTAGCCGACCAAATGCCACCTAAGGATAGAGAGTAAAGAGCGTTGAAAAGGCGCTGTTAGAACAAGATGCCAAACGATGCAGGAAAATTCACTCGTTTTTTTACGTATGTCACAAAACGTCTTTTATATTTATATATTGATGAATAAAATAATGGTATAAATTGCAATCAGTGGTTTTTGGTTCTTCCCTAATAATATTGTCTATTCCATTAATTTTTGAGGCAAATTTGTAAAGTGCCTTTTTAAAGTGATTACAGGTGCACTTTTTTCCTTAACCCCCTCTCACTGAAAAGTCTGGATCCGTCCCAGTATATATATATATATATATATATATATATATATATATATATATATATATATATATAATATATATATATATATATATATATATATATATATATATATATGATTTCGGCCACAGCTGCCAAATTTATCTTAATGTGATGCTAAAAAATCATCCTTAGCCAATAGTTCCAGATATCCTAAAAAATGGACATTTTCTTCATTTCCAATAATACCATTTTGATCTCCCCCCCACCCCAAAAAAAAAAATATATATATATATATATATATATATATATATATATATATATAACATGTATGATACAATCAAGGTACACTGTTCTATCTTATATCTTATTTCTCTTCCTCTTGTTTTGTTAAAGTTTTTGTAGTTTATTAAGTGATAGTTGTTTTAATATTGTTGCTCTTCTTAAAATATTTTATCTTTCCTTGTTCCCTTTCCTCACTAAGCTATTTTCCCTGTTGGAGCCCCGGGGCTTATAGCATCCTGCTTTTCCAACTAGGGTTGTAGCTTAGCAAGTAATAATAATAATAATAATAATAATAATAATAATACTTGTTGTTCATCAGCCAGACTGAAGGATAGTCTAACTTGATATTTTTCTCGATTTATCCAAGAAAATAAAAATTGCTTGTGTGTTCCACCCCTTTCATGACGAGACATTTTAAATGTTGCATCTTTCCAGTCGTTGAATCTATTTATAAGCTGATTTTTTTTCTTTTGAGAAACGGTCAACATGCAACACAATATACATCTTTTGTTGATTTTCAAAAACTAGCCAAATTGTCAATAAAATCTCCATTTACCATTTATCGTTTAAACAATGATTTTGAAATAGATTTTTTTTTCTTTCGTTTACAAAACTGGCCTCTATTTCCTCTCCTGGGCCATACTGTAGTTAGTTCGAAACCAAGGGGACCAAAGGCTTAATCTAGTTAACTTGAACGATCCAAACCCAGCCACCCTGTCCCTCTCCTATCCAACCCTGTCGCTTCATTTCACTAACAGCAACAAAAACAATCATCTTTTCGGGTAATTATGCCTAAATTATTCAAATAATAGAGAAAACCTATATTGAAAACAATGGCGTAGGCCTAGTTTCACGTATCAAATCCATTCACTTTATCCGAATCGCCCACACGACGCATTTGGTGTTCGATTGCCTATAATTCCAACTTCGACTCTGCGTAAGTAGTTATCACTGTTAAGGTTTTACGATCACAGGTAATTCCAACTTCGACTGCGTAAGTAGTTATCACTGTAAAGGTTTTGCGATCACAAGTAATTCCAACTTCAACTCTGCGTAAGTAGTTATCATTGAAAAGGTTTTACGATCACAGGTAATTCCAACTTCGACTCTGCGTAAGTAGTTATCACTGTAAAGGTTTTGCGATCACAGGTAATTCCAACTTCGACTCTGCGTAAGTAGTTATCATTGAAAAGGTTTTACGATCACAGGTAATTCCAACTTCGACTCTGCGTAAGTAGTTATCATGTAAAGGTTTTACGATCACAGGTAATTCCAACTTCGACTCTGCGTAAGTAGTTATCATTGAAAAGGTTTTACGATCACAGGTAATTCCAACTTCGACTCTGCGTAAGTAGTTATCACTGTAAAGGTTTTACGATGACAGGTAATTCCAACTTCGACTCTGCGTAAGTAGTTATCATTAAAAAGGTTTTACGATGACAGGTAATTCCAACTTCGACGCTGCATAAGTAGTTATCATTGTAAAGGTTTTACGATCACAGGTAATTCCAACTTCGACTGCGTAAGTAGTTATCACTGTAAAGGTTTTACGATGACAGGTAATTCCAACTTCGACTCTGCGTAAGTAGTTATCATTAAAAAGGTTTTACGATGACAGGTAATTCCAACTTCGACTGCGTAAGTAGTTATCACTGTAAAGGTTTTGCGATCACAGGTAATTCCAACTTCGACTCTGCGTAAGTAGTTATCATTGTAAAGGTTTTACGACCACAGGAATAGAATACGCATCTGTGAATCAAGTCACTGAAATAAAGCGTAAATTCTTCAAATACATTTACAGTTATGGACATTAAATCTAAGTAGTAACAACAAAGCCAACGTGAACCCAGTGAGGAAAGGAAATAAGGAAATAAATAAACTACAAGAGAGGTAAATGACAATTAAAATTTAATATTTTAAGAACAGTAACAACATTAAATTAAATATTTCCCATATAAACTAAAAAAAACTTAAAAAAGGAAGAGAAATAAGATAGAACAGTGTGTCCGAGTGTACCCTCAAGCAAGAGAACTCTAATTCAAGACAGTGTAAGACCATGATACAGAGGCTAAGGCACAACTCAAGACTAGAGAACAATGGTTTGATTTTCCAGTGTCCTTCTAGAAGAGCCGCTTGCTAAAGGATTTTGTTTA
>NW_027171832.1:0-50000 GCF_036898095.1 Palaemon carinicauda
GACAGCCAAAGGAACGCTTCCCCTCTCCAACTCCCTCTGGTTTTCACCTTGTCTGACTACTCCCTCTCTCCCTGTGTTTCTCTTTTAACCTTGTATGACAGCCAAAGGAACGCTTCCCCTCTCCAACTCCCTCTGGTTTTCACCTTGTCTGACTACTCCCTCTCTCCCTGTGTTCTCTTTTAACCTTGTATGACAGCCAAAGGAACGCTTCCCCTCTCCAACTCCCTCTGGTTTTCACCTTGTCTGACTACTCCCTCTCTCCCTGTGTGTCTCTTTTAACCTTGTATGACAGCCAAAGGAACGCTTCCCCTCTCCAACTCCCTCTGGTTTTCACCTTGTCTGACTACTCCCTCTCTCCCTGTGTTTCTCTTTTAACCTTGTATGACAGCCAAAGGAACGCTTCCCCTCTCCAACTCCCTCTGGTTTTCACCTTGTCTGACTACTCCCTCTCTCCCTGTGTTTCTCTTTTAACCTTGTATGACAGCCAAAGGAACGCTTCCCCTCTCCAACTCCCTCTGGTTTTCACCTTGTCTGACTACTCCCTCTCTCCCTGTGTGTCTCTTTTAACCTTGTATGACAGCCAAAGGAACGCTTCCCCTCTCCAACTCCCTCTGGTTTTCACCTTGTCTGACTACTCCCTCTCTCCCTGTGTGTCTCTTTTAACCTTGTATGACAGCCAAAGGAACGCTTCCCCTCTCCCTCTCCCTCTGGTTTTCACCTTGTCTGACTACTCCCTCTCTCCCTGTGTTTCTCTTTTAACCTTGTATGACAGCCAAAGGAACGCTTCCCCTCTCCAACTCCCTCTGGTTTTCACCTTGTCTGACTACTCCCTCTCTCCCTGTGTTTCTCTTTTAACCTTGTATGACAGCCAAAGGAACGCTTCCCCTCTCCAACTCCCTCTGGTTTTCACCTTGTCTGACTACTCCCTCTCTCCCTGTGTTTCTCTTTTAACCTTGTATGACAGCCAAAGGAACGCTTCCCCTCTCCAACTCCCTCTGGTTTTCACCTTGTCTGACTACTCCCTCTCTCCCTGTGTTCTCTTTTAACCTTGTATGACAGCCAAAGGAACGCTTCCCCTCTCCAACTCCCTCTGGTTTTCACCTTGTCTGACTACTCCCTCTCTCCCTGTGTTCTCTTTTAACCTTGTATGACAGCCAAAGGAACGCTTCCCCTCTCCAACTCCCTCTGGTTTTCACCTTGTCTGACTACTCCCTCTCTCCCTGTGTTTCTCTTTTAACCTTGTATGACAGCCAAAGGAACGCTTCCCCTCTCCAACTCCCTCTGGTTTTCACCTTGTCTGACTACTCCCTCTCTCCCTGTGTTTCTCTTTTAACCTTGTATGACAGCCAAAGGAACGCTTCCCCTCTCCAACTCCCTCTGGTTTTCACCTTGTCTGACTACTCCCTCTCTCCCTGTGTTCTCTTTTAACCTTGTATGACAGCCAAAGGAACGCTTCCCCTCTCCAACTCCCTCTGGTTTTCACCTTGTCTGACTACTCCCTCTCTCCCTGTGTTTCTCTTTTAACCTTGTATGACAGCCAAAGGAACGCTTCCCCTCTCCAACTCCCTCTGGTTTTCACCTTGTCTGACTACTCCCTCTCTCCCTGTGTGTCTCTTTTAACCTTGTATGACAGCCAAAGGAACGCTTCCCCTCTCCAACTCCCTCTGGTTTTCACCTTGTCTGACTACTCCCTCTCTCCC
Organism: Palaemon carinicauda; assembly: GCF_036898095.1. Lineage (NCBI taxonomy): Eukaryota > Metazoa > Arthropoda > Malacostraca > Decapoda > Palaemonidae > Palaemon > Palaemon carinicauda. Next base: position 1,701 of record NW_027171832.1, read on the forward strand.
TGTGTTTCTCTTTTAACCTTGTATGACAGCCAAAGGAACGCTTCCCCTCTCCAACTCCCTCTGGTTTTCACCTTGTCTGACTACTCCCTCTCTCCCTGTGTTCTCTTTTAACCTTGTATGACAGCCAAAGGAACGCTTCCCCTCTCCAACTCCCTCTGGTTTTCACCTTGTCTGACTACTCCCTCTCTCCCTGTGTTCTCTTTTAACCTTGTATGACAGCCAAAGGAACGCTTCCCCTCTCCAACTCCCTCTGGTTTTCACCTTGTCTGACTACTCCCTCTCTCCCTGTGTTCTCTTTTAACCTTGTATGACAGCCAAAGGAACGCTTCCCCTCTCCAACTCCCTCTGGTTTTCACCTTGTCTGACTACTCCCTCTCTCCCTGTGTTTCTCTTTTAACCTTGTATGACAGCCAAAGGAACGCTTCCCCTCTCCAACTCCCTCTGGTTTTCACCTTGTCTGACTACTCCCTCTCTCCCTGTGTTTCTCTTTTAACCTTGTATGACAGCCAAAGGAACGCTTCCCCTCTCCAACTCCCTCTGGTTTTCACCTTGTCTGACTACTCCCTCTCTCCCTGTGTTTCTCTTTTAACCTTGTATGACAGCCAAAGGAACGCTTCCCCTCTCCAACTCCCTCTGGTTTTCACCTTGTCTGACTACTCCCTCTCTCCCTGTGTTTCTCTTTTAACCTTGTATGACAGCCAAAGGAACGCTTCCCCTCTCCAACTCCCTCTGGTTTTCACCTTGTCTGACTACTCCCTCTCTCCCTGTGTTTCTCTTTTAACCTTGTATGACAGCCAAAGGAACGCTTCCCCTCTCCAACTCCCTCTGGTTTTCACCTTGTCTGACTACTCCCTCTCTCCCTGTGTTCTCTTTTAACCTTGTATGACAGCCAAAGGAACGCTTCCCCTCTCCAACTCCCTCTGGTTTTCACCTTGTCTGACTACTCCCTCTCTCCCTGTGTGTCTCTTTTAACCTTGTATGACAGCCAAAGGAACGCTTCCCCTCTCCAACTCCCTCTGGTTTTCACCTTGTCTGACTACTCCCTCTCTCCCTGTGTTTCTCTTTTAACCTTGTATGACAGCCAAAGGAACGCTTCCCCTCTCCAACTCCCTCTGGTTTTCACCTTGTCTGACTACTCCCTCTCTCCCTGTGTTTCTCTTTTAACCTTGTATGACAGCCAAAGGAACGCTTCCCCTCTCCAACTCCCTCTGGTTTTCACCTTGTCTGACTACTCCCTCTCTCCCTGTGTTCTCTTTTAACCTTGTATGACAGCCAAAGGAACGCTTCCCCTCTCCAACTCCCTCTGGTTTTCACCTTGTCTGACTACTCCCTCTCTCCCTGTGTTTCTCTTTTAACCTTGTATGACAGCCAAAGGAACGCTTCCCCTCTCCAACTCCCTCTGGTTTTCACCTTGTCTGACTACTCCCTCTCTCCCTGTGTTTCTCTTTTAACCTTGTATGACAGCCAAAGGAACGCTTCCCCTCTCCAACTCCCTCTGGTTTTCACCTTGTCTGACTACTCCCTCTCTCCCTGTGTTTCTCTTTTAACCTTGTATGACAGCCAAAGGAACGCTTCCCCTCTCCAACTCCCTCTGGTTTTCACCTTGTCTGACTACTCCCTCTCTCCCTGTGTTTCTCTTTTAACCTTGTATGACAGCCAAAGGAACGCTTCCCCTCTCCAACTCCCTCTGGTTTTCACCTTGTCTGACTACTCCCTCTCTCCCTGTGTTCTCTTTTAACCTTGTATGACAGCCAAAGGAACGCTTCCCCTCTCCAACTCCCTCTGGTTTTCACCTTGTCTGACTACTCCCTCTCTCCCTGTGTTCTCTTTTAACCTTGTATGACAGCCAAAGGAACGCTTCCCCTCTCCAACTCCCTCTGGTTTTCACCTTGTCTGACTACTCCCTCTCTCCCTGTGTTCTCTTTTAACCTTGTATGACAGCCAAAGGAACGCTTCCCCTCTCCAACTCCCTCTGGTTTTCACCTTGTCTGACTACTCCCTCTCTCCCTGTGTTTCTCTTTTAACCTTGTATGACAGCCAAAGGAACGCTTCCCCTCTCCAACTCCCTCTGGTTTTCACCTTGTCTGACTACTCCCTCTCTCCCTGTGTTTCTCTTTTAACCTTGTATGACAGCCAAAGGAACGCTTCCCCTCTCCAACTCCCTCTGGTTTTCACCTTGTCTGACTACTCCCTCTCTCCCTGTGTTCTCTTTTAACCTTGTATGACAGCCAAAGGAACGCTTCCCCTCTCCAACTCCCTCTGGTTTTCACCTTGTCTGACTACTCCCTCTCTCCCTGTGTTCTCTTTTAACCTTGTATGACAGCCAAAGGAACGCTTCCCCTCTCCAACTCCCTCTGGTTTTCACCTTGTCTGACTACTCCCTCTCTCCCTGTGTTTCTCTTTTAACCTTGTATGACAGCCAAAGGAACGCTTCCCCTCTCCAACTCCCTCTGGTTTTCACCTTGTCTGACTACTCCCTCTCTCCCTGTGTTTCTCTTTTAACCTTGTATGACAGCCAAAGGAACGCTTCCCCTCTCCAACTCCCTCTGGTTTTCACCTTGTCTGACTACTCCCTCTCTCCCTGTGTTTCTCTTTTAACCTTGTATGACAGCCAAAGGAACGCTTCCCCTCTCCAACTCCCTCTGGTTTTCACCTTGTCTGACTACTCCCTCTCTCCCTGTGTCTCTTTTAACCTTGTATGACAGCCAAAGGAACGCTTCCCCTCTCCAACTCCCTCTGGTTTTCACCTTGTCTGACTACTCCCTCTCTCCCTGTGTTCTCTTTTAACCTTGTATGACAGCCAAAGGAACGCTTCCCCTCTCCAACTCCCTCTGGTTTTCACCTTGTCTGACTACTCCCTCTCTCCCTGTGTCTCTTTTAACCTTGTATGACAGCCAAAGGAACGCTTCCCCTCTCCAACTCCCTCTGGTTTTCACCTTGTCTGACTACTCCCTCTCTCCCTGTGTTTCTCTTTTAACCTTGTATGACAGCCAAAGGAACGCTTCCCCTCTCCAACTCCCTCTGGTTTTCACCTTGTCTGACTACTCCCTCTCTCCCTGTGTTCTCTTTTAACCTTGTATGACAGCCAAAGGAACGCTTCCCCTCTCCAACTCCCTCTGGTTTTCACCTTGTCTGACTACTCCCTCTCTCCCTGTGTTTCTCTTTTAACCTTGTATGACAGCCAAAGGAACGCTTCCCCTCTCCAACTCCCTCTGGTTTTCACCTTGTCTGACTACTCCCTCTCTCCCTGTGTCTCTTTTAACCTTGTATGACAGCCAAAGGAACGCTTCCCCTCTCCAACTCCCTCTGGTTTTCACCTTGTCTGACTACTCCCTCTCTCCCTGTGTTTCTCTTTTAACCTTGTATGACAGCCAAAGGAACGCTTCCCCTCTCCAACTCCCTCTGGTTTTCACCTTGTCTGACTACTCCCTCTCTCCCTGTGTTTCTCTTTTAACCTTGTATGACAGCCAAAGGAACGCTTCCCCTCTCCAACTCCCTCTGGTTTTCACCTTGTCTGACTACTCCCTCTCTCCCTGTGTTCTCTTTTAACCTTGTATGACAGCCAAAGGAACGCTTCCCCTCTCCAACTCCCTCTGGTTTTCACCTTGTCTGACTACTCCCTCTCTCCCTGTGTTCTCTTTTAACCTTGTATGACAGCCAAAGGAACGCTTCCCCTCTCCAACTCCCTCTGGTTTTCACCTTGTCTGACTACTCCCTCTCTCCCTGTGTTTCTCTTTTAACCTTGTATGACAGCCAAAGGAACGCTTCCCCTCTCCAACTCCCTCTGGTTTTCACCTTGTCTGACTACTCCCTCTCTCCCTGTGTTTCTCTTTTAACCTTGTATGACAGCCAAAGGAACGCTTCCCCTCTCCAACTCCCTCTGGTTTTCACCTTGTCTGACTACTCCCTCTCTCCCTGTGTTTCTCTTTTAACCTTGTATGACAGCCAAAGGAACGCTTCCCCTCTCCAACTCCCTCTGGTTTTCACCTTGTCTGACTACTCCCTCTCTCCCTGTGTTTCTCTTTTAACCTTGTATGACAGCCAAAGGAACGCTTCCCCTCTCCAACTCCCTCTGGTTTTCACCTTGTCTGACTACTCCCTCTCTCCCTGTGTTTCTCTTTTAACCTTGTATGACAGCCAAAGGAACGCTTCCCCTCTCCAACTCCCTCTGGTTTTCACCTTGTCTGACTACTCCCTCTCTCCCTGTGTTTCTCTTTTAACCTTGTATGACAGCCAAAGGAACGCTTCCCCTCTCCAACTCCCTCTGGTTTTCACCTTGTCTGACTACTCCCTCTCTCCCTGTGTTCTCTTTTAACCTTGTATGACAGCCAAAGGAACGCTTCCCCTCTCCAACTCCCTCTGGTTTTCACCTTGTCTGACTACTCCCTCTCTCCCTGTGTTTCTCTTTTAACCTTGTATGACAGCCAAAGGAACGCTTCCCCTCTCCAACTCCCTCTGGTTTTCACCTTGTCTGACTACTCCCTCTCTCCCTGTGTTCTCTTTTAACCTTGTATGACAGCCAAAGGAACGCTTCCCCTCTCCAACTCCCTCTGGTTTTCACCTTGTCTGACTACTCCCTCTCTCCCTGTGTTTCTCTTTTAACCTTGTATGACAGCCAAAGGAACGCTTCCCCTCTCCAACTCCCTCTGGTTTTCACCTTGTCTGACTACTCCCTCTCTCCCTGTGTTTCTCTTTTAACCTTGTATGACAGCCAAAGGAACGCTTCCCCTCTCCAACTCCCTCTGGTTTTCACCTTGTCTGACTACTCCCTCTCTCCCTGTGTTTCTCTTTTAACCTTGTATGACAGCCAAAGGAACGCTTCCCCTCTCCAACTCCCTCTGGTTTTCACCTTGTCTGACTACTCCCTCTCTCCCTGTGTTTCTCTTTTAACCTTGTATGACAGCCAAAGGAACGCTTCCCCTCTCCAACTCCCTCTGGTTTTCACCTTGTCTGACTACTCCCTCTCTCCCTGTGTTTCTCTTTTAACCTTGTATGACAGCCAAAGGAACGCTTCCCCTCTCCAACTCCCTCTGGTTTTCACCTTGTCTGACTACTCCCTCTCTCCCTGTGTTTCTCTTTTAACCTTGTATGACAGCCAAAGGAACGCTTCCCCTCTCCAACTCCCTCTGGTTTTCACCTTGTCTGACTACTCCCTCTCTCCCTGTGTTTCTCTTTTAACCTTGTATGACAGCCAAAGGAACGCTTCCCCTCTCCAACTCCCTCTGGTTTTCACCTTGTCTGACTACTCCCTCTCTCCCTGTGTTTCTCTTTTAACCTTGTATGACAGCCAAAGGAACGCTTCCCCTCTCCAACTCCCTCTGGTTTTCACCTTGTCTGACTACTCCCTCTCTCCCTGTGTGTCTCTTTTAACCTTGTATGACAGCCAAAGGAACGCTTCCCCTCTCCAACTCCCTCTGGTTTTCACCTTGTCTGACTACTCCCTCTCTCCCTGTGTTTCTCTTTTAACCTTGTATGACAGCCAAAGGAACGCTTCCCCTCTCCAACTCCCTCTGGTTTTCACCTTGTCTGACTACTCCCTCTCTCCCTGTGTTTCTCTTTTAACCTTGTATGACAGCCAAAGGAACGCTTCCCCTCTCCAACTCCCTCTGGTTTTCACCTTGTCTGACTACTCCCTCTCTCCCTGTGTTCTCTTTTAACCTTGTATGACAGCCAAAGGAACGCTTCCCCTCTCCAACTCCCTCTGGTTTTCACCTTGTCTGACTACTCCCTCTCTCCCTGTGTTCTCTTTTAACCTTGTATGACAGCCAAAGGAACGCTTCCCCTCTCCAACTCCCTCTGGTTTTCACCTTGTCTGACTACTCCCTCTCTCCCTGTGTTTCTCTTTTAACCTTGTATGACAGCCAAAGGAACGCTTCCCCTCTCCAACTCCCTCTGGTTTTCACCTTGTCTGACTACTCCCTCTCTCCCTGTGTTCTCTTTTAACCTTGTATGACAGCCAAAGGAACGCTTCCCCTCTCCAACTCCCTCTGGTTTTCACCTTGTCTGACTACTCCCTCTCTCCCTGTGTTCTCTTTTAACCTTGTATGACAGCCAAAGGAACGCTTCCCCTCTCCAACTCCCTCTGGTTTTCACCTTGTCTGACTACTCCCTCTCTCCCTGTGTTTCTCTTTTAACCTTGTATGACAGCCAAAGGAACGCTTCCCCTCTCCAACTCCCTCTGGTTTTCACCTTGTCTGACTACTCCCTCTCTCCCTGTGTTTCTCTTTTAACCTTGTATGACAGCCAAAGGAACGCTTCCCCTCTCCAACTCCCTCTGGTTTTCACCTTGTCTGACTACTCCCTCTCTCCCTGTGTGTCTCTTTTAACCTTGTATGACAGCCAAAGGAACGCTTCCCCTCTCCAACTCCCTCTGGTTTTCACCTTGTCTGACTACTCCCTCTCTCCCTGTGTTCTCTTTTAACCTTGTATGACAGCCAAAGGAACGCTTCCCCTCTCCAACTCCCTCTGGTTTTCACCTTGTCTGACTACTCCCTCTCTCCCTGTGTTTCTCTTTTAACCTTGTATGACAGCCAAAGGAACGCTTCCCCTCTCCAACTCCCTCTGGTTTTCACCTTGTCTGACTACTCCCTCTCTCCCTGTGTTCTCTTTTAACCTTGTATGACAGCCAAAGGAACGCTTCCCCTCTCCAACTCCCTCTGGTTTTCACCTTGTCTGACTACTCCCTCTCTCCCTGTGTTCTCTTTTAACCTTGTATGACAGCCAAAGGAACGCTTCCCCTCTCCAACTCCCTCTGGTTTTCACCTTGTCTGACTACTCCCTCTCTCCCTGTGTTCTCTTTTAACCTTGTATGACAGCCAAAGGAACGCTTCCCCTCTCCAACTCCCTCTGGTTTTCACCTTGTCTGACTACTCCCTCTCTCCCTGTGTTCTCTTTTAACCTTGTATGACAGCCAAAGGAACGCTTCCCCTCTCCAACTCCCTCTGGTTTTCACCTTGTCTGACTACTCCCTCTCTCCCTGTGTTCTCTTTTAACCTTGTATGACAGCCAAAGGAACGCTTCCCCTCTCCAACTCCCTCTGGTTTTCACCTTGTCTGACTACTCCCTCTCTCCCTGTGTTCTCTTTTAACCTTGTATGACAGCCAAAGGAACGCTTCCCCTCTCCAACTCCCTCTGGTTTTCACCTTGTCTGACTACTCCCTCTCTCCCTGTGTTCTCTTTTAACCTTGTATGACAGCCAAAGGAACGCTTCCCCTCTCCAACTCCCTCTGGTTTTCACCTTGTCTGACTACTCCCTCTCTCCCTGTGTTCTCTTTTAACCTTGTATGACAGCCAAAGGAACGCTTCCCCTCTCCAACTCCCTCTGGTTTTCACCTTGTCTGACTACTCCCTCTCTCCCTGTGTTTCTCTTTTAACCTTGTATGACAGCCAAAGGAACGCTTCCCCTCTCCAACTCCCTCTGGTTTTCACCTTGTCTGACTACTCCCTCTCTCCCTGTGTTCTCTTTTAACCTTGTATGACAGCCAAAGGAACGCTTCCCCTCTCCAACTCCCTCTGGTTTTCACCTTGTCTGACTACTCCCTCTCTCCCTGTGTTCTCTTTTAACCTTGTATGACAGCCAAAGGAACGCTTCCCCTCTCCAACTCCCTCTGGTTTTCACCTTGTCTGACTACTCCCTCTCTCCCTGTGTTTCTCTTTTAACCTTGTATGACAGCCAAAGGAACGCTTCCCCTCTCCAACTCCCTCTGGTTTTCACCTTGTCTGACTACTCCCTCTCTCCCTGTGTTCTCTTTTAACCTTGTATGACAGCCAAAGGAACGCTTCCCCTCTCCAACTCCCTCTGGTTTTCACCTTGTCTGACTACTCCCTCTCTCCCTGTGTTTCTCTTTTAACCTTGTATGACAGCCAAAGGAACGCTTCCCCTCTCCAACTCCCTCTGGTTTTCACCTTGTCTGACTACTCCCTCTCTCCCTGTGTTCTCTTTTAACCTTGTATGACAGCCAAAGGAACGCTTCCCCTCTCCAACTCCCTCTGGTTTTCACCTTGTCTGACTACTCCCTCTCTCCCTGTGTTCTCTTTTAACCTTGTATGACAGCCAAAGGAACGCTTCCCCTCTCCAACTCCCTCTGGTTTTCACCTTGTCTGACTACTCCCTCTCTCCCTGTGTTTCTCTTTTAACCTTGTATGACAGCCAAAGGAACGCTTCCCCTCTCCAACTCCCTCTGGTTTTCACCTTGTCTGACTACTCCCTCTCTCCCTGTGTTCTCTTTTAACCTTGTATGACAGCCAAAGGAACGCTTCCCCTCTCCAACTCCCTCTGGTTTTCACCTTGTCTGACTACTCCCTCTCTCCCTGTGTTCTCTTTTAACCTTGTATGACAGCCAAAGGAACGCTTCCCCTCTCCAACTCCCTCTGGTTTTCACCTTGTCTGACTACTCCCTCTCTCCCTGTGTGTCTCTTTTAACCTTGTATGACAGCCAAAGGAACGCTTCCCCTCTCCCTCTCCCTCTGGTTTTCACCTTGTCTGACTACTCCCTCTCTCCCTGTGTTTCTCTTTTAACCTTGTATGACAGCCAAAGGAACGCTTCCCCTCTCCAACTCCCTCTGGTTTTCACCTTGTCTGACTACTCCCTCTCTCCCTGTGTTCTCTTTTAACCTTGTATGACAGCCAAAGGAACGCTTCCCCTCTCCAACTCCCTCTGGTTTTCACCTTGTCTGACTACTCCCTCTCTCCCTGTGTTTCTCTTTTAACCTTGTATGACAGCCAAAGGAACGCTTCCCCTCTCCAACTCCCTCTGGTTTTCACCTTGTCTGACTACTCCCTCTCTCCCTGTGTTCTCTTTTAACCTTGTATGACAGCCAAAGGAACGCTTCCCCTCTCCAACTCCCTCTGGTTTTCACCTTGTCTGACTACTCCCTCTCTCCCTGTGTTCTCTTTTAACCTTGTATGACAGCCAAAGGAACGCTTCCCCTCTCCAACTCCCTCTGGTTTTCACCTTGTCTGACTACTCCCTCTCTCCCTGTGTTCTCTTTTAACCTTGTATGACAGCCAAAGGAACGCTTCCCCTCTCCCTCTCCCTCTGGTTTTCACCTTGTCTGACTACTCCCTCTCTCCCTGTGTCTCTCTTTTAACCTTGTATGACAGCCAAAGGAACGCTTCCCCTCTCCCTCTCCCTCTGGTTTTCACCTTGTCTGACTACTCCCTCTCTCCCTGTGTTCTCTTTTAACCTTGTATGACAGCCAAAGGAACGCTTCCCCTCTCCAACTCCCTCTGGTTTTCACCTTGTCTGACTACTCCCTCTCTCCCTGTGTTCTCTTTTAACCTTGTATGACAGCCAAAGGAACGCTTCCCCTCTCCAACTCCCTCTGGTTTTCACCTTGTCTGACTACTCCCTCTCTCCCTGTGTCTCTCTTTTAACCTTGTATGACAGCCAAAGGAACGCTTCCCCTCTCCAACTCCCTCTGGTTTTCACCTTGTCTGACTACTCCCTCTCTCCCTGTGTTCTCTTTTAACCTTGTATGACAGCCAAAGGAACGCTTCCCCTCTCCAACTCCCTCTGGTTTTCACCTTGTCTGACTACTCCCTCTCTCCCTGTGTTCTCTTTTAACCTTGTATGACAGCCAAAGGAACGCTTCCCCTCTCCAACTCCCTCTGGTTTTCACCTTGTCTGACTACTCCCTCTCTCCCTGTGTTCTCTTTTAACCTTGTATGACAGCCAAAGGAACGCTTCCCCTCTCCAACTCCCTCTGGTTTTCACCTTGTCTGACTACTCCCTCTCTCCCTGTGTTCTCTTTTAACCTTGTATGACAGCCAAAGGAACGCTTCCCCTCTCCAACTCCCTCTGGTTTTCACCTTGTCTGACTACTCCCTCTCTCCCTGTGTTCTCTTTTAACCTTGTATGACAGCCAAAGGAACGCTTCCCCTCTCCAACTCCCTCTGGTTTTCACCTTGTCTGACTACTCCCTCTCTCCCTGTGTTTCTCTTTTAACCTTGTATGACAGCCAAAGGAACGCTTCCCCTCTCCAACTCCCTCTGGTTTTCACCTTGTCTGACTACTCCCTCTCTCCCTGTGTTCTCTTTTAACCTTGTATGACAGCCAAAGGAACGCTTCCCCTCTCCAACTCCCTCTGGTTTTCACCTTGTCTGACTACTCCCTCTCTCCCTGTGTTCTCTTTTAACCTTGTATGACAGCCAAAGGAACGCTTCCCCTCTCCAACTCCCTCTGGTTTTCACCTTGTCTGACTACTCCCTCTCTCCCTGTGTTCTCTTTTAACCTTGTATGACAGCCAAAGGAACGCTTCCCCTCTCCAACTCCCTCTGGTTTTCACCTTGTCTGACTACTCCCTCTCTCCCTGTGTTCTCTTTTAACCTTGTATGACAGCCAAAGGAACGCTTCCCCTCTCCAACTCTCCCTCTGGTTTTCACCTTGTCTGACTACTCCCTCTCTCCCTGTGTTCTCTTTTAACCTTGTATGACAGCCAAAGGAACGCTTCCCCTCTCCAACTCCCTCTGGTTTTCACCTTGTCTGACTACTCCCTCTCTCCCTGTGTTCTCTTTTAACCTTGTATGACAGCCAAAGGAACGCTTCCCCTCTCCAACTCCCTCTGGTTTTCACCTTGTCTGACTACTCCCTCTCTCCCTGTGTTCTCTTTTAACCTTGTATGACAGCCAAAGGAACGCTTCCCCTCTCCAACTCCCTCTGGTTTTCACCTTGTCTGACTACTCCCTCTCTCCCTGTGTTTCTCTTTTAACCTTGTATGACAGCCAAAGGAACGCTTCCCCTCTCCAACTCCCTCTGGTTTTCACCTTGTCTGACTACTCCCTCTCTCCCTGTGTTTCTCTTTTAACCTTGTATGACAGCCAAAGGAACGCTTCCCCTCTCCAACTCCCTCTGGTTTTCACCTTGTCTGACTACTCCCTCTCTCCCTGTGTTTCTCTTTTAACCTTGTATGACAGCCAAAGGAACGCTTCCCCTCTCCAACTCCCTCTGGTTTTCACCTTGTCTGACTACTCCCTCTCTCCCTGTGTTCTCTTTTAACCTTGTATGACAGCCAAAGGAACGCTTCCCCTCTCCAACTCCCTCTGGTTTTCACCTTGTCTGACTACTCCCTCTCTCCCTGTGTTCTCTTTTAACCTTGTATGACAGCCAAAGGAACGCTTCCCCTCTCCAACTCCCTCTGGTTTTCACCTTGTCTGACTACTCCCTCTCTCCCTGTGTTCTCTTTTAACCTTGTATGACAGCCAAAGGAACGCTTCCCCTCTCCAACTCCCTCTGGTTTTCACCTTGTCTGACTACTCCCTCTCTCCCTGTGTTCTCTTTTAACCTTGTATGACAGCCAAAGGAACGCTTCCCCTCTCCAACTCCCTCTGGTTTTCACCTTGTCTGACTACTCCCTCTCTCCCTGTGTTTCTCTTTTAACCTTGTATGACAGCCAAAGGAACGCTTCCCCTCTCCAACTCCCTCTGGTTTTCACCTTGTCTGACTACTCCCTCTCTCCCTGTGTTTCTCTTTTAACCTTGTATGACAGCCAAAGGAACGCTTCCCCTCTCCAACTCCCTCTGGTTTTCACCTTGTCTGACTACTCCCTCTCTCCCTGTGTTTCTCTTTTAACCTTGTATGACAGCCAAAGGAACGCTTCCCCTCTCCAACTCCCTCTGGTTTTCACCTTGTCTGACTACTCCCTCTCTCCCTGTGTTCTCTTTTAACCTTGTATGACAGCCAAAGGAACGCTTCCCCTCTCCAACTCCCTCTGGTTTTCACCTTGTCTGACTACTCCCTCTCTCCCTGTGTTTCTCTTTTAACCTTGTATGACAGCCAAAGGAACGCTTCCCCTCTCCAACTCCCTCTGGTTTTCACCTTGTCTGACTACTCCCTCTCTCCCTGTGTTTCTCTTTTAACCTTGTATGACAGCCAAAGGAACGCTTCCCCTCTCCAACTCCCTCTGGTTTTCACCTTGTCTGACTACTCCCTCTCTCCCTGTGTTTCTCTTTTAACCTTGTATGACAGCCAAAGGAACGCTTCCCCTCTCCAACTCCCTCTGGTTTTCACCTTGTCTGACTACTCCCTCTCTCCCTGTGTTTCTCTTTTAACCTTGTATGACAGCCAAAGGAACGCTTCCCCTCTCCAACTCCCTCTGGTTTTCACCTTGTCTGACTACTCCCTCTCTCCCTGTGTTTCTCTTTTAACCTTGTATGACAGCCAAAGGAACGCTTCCCCTCTCCAACTCCCTCTGGTTTTCACCTTGTCTGACTACTCCCTCTCTCCCTGTGTTCTCTTTTAACCTTGTATGACAGCCAAAGGAACGCTTCCCCTCTCCAACTCCCTCTGGTTTTCACCTTGTCTGACTACTCCCTCTCTCCCTGTGTTTCTCTTTTAACCTTGTATGACAGCCAAAGGAACGCTTCCCCTCTCCAACTCCCTCTGGTTTTCACCTTGTCTGACTACTCCCTCTCTCCCTGTGTTTCTCTTTTAACCTTGTATGACAGCCAAAGGAACGCTTCCCCTCTCCAACTCCCTCTGGTTTTCACCTTGTCTGACTACTCCCTCTCTCCCTGTGTTCTCTTTTAACCTTGTATGACAGCCAAAGGAACGCTTCCCCTCTCCAACTCCCTCTGGTTTTCACCTTGTCTGACTACTCCCTCTCTCCCTGTGTTTCTCTTTTAACCTTGTATGACAGCCAAAGGAACGCTTCCCCTCTCCAACTCCCTCTGGTTTTCACCTTGTCTGACTACTCCCTCTCTCCCTGTGTTTCTCTTTTAACCTTGTATGACAGCCAAAGGAACGCTTCCCCTCTCCAACTCCCTCTGGTTTTCACCTTGTCTGACTACTCCCTCTCTCCCTGTGTTTCTCTTTTAACCTTGTATGACAGCCAAAGGAACGCTTCCCCTCTCCAACTCCCTCTGGTTTTCACCTTGTCTGACTACTCCCTCTCTCCCTGTGTTTCTCTTTTAACCTTGTATGACAGCCAAAGGAACGCTTCCCCTCTCCAACTCCCTCTGGTTTTCACCTTGTCTGACTACTCCCTCTCTCCCTGTGTTTCTCTTTTAACCTTGTATGACAGCCAAAGGAACGCTTCCCCTCTCCAACTCCCTCTGGTTTTCACCTTGTCTGACTACTCCCTCTCTCCCTGTGTTCTCTTTTAACCTTGTATGACAGCCAAAGGAACGCTTCCCCTCTCCAACTCCCTCTGGTTTTCACCTTGTCTGACTACTCCCTCTCTCCCTGTGTTTCTCTTTTAACCTTGTATGACAGCCAAAGGAACGCTTCCCCTCTCCAACTCCCTCTGGTTTTCACCTTGTCTGACTACTCCCTCTCTCCCTGTGTTTCTCTTTTAACCTTGTATGACAGCCAAAGGAACGCTTCCCCTCTCCAACTCCCTCTGGTTTTCACCTTGTCTGACTACTCCCTCTCTCCCTGTGTTTCTCTTTTAACCTTGTATGACAGCCAAAGGAACGCTTCCCCTCTCCAACTCCCTCTGGTTTTCACCTTGTCTGACTACTCCCTCTCTCCCTGTGTTTCTCTTTTAACCTTGTATGACAGCCAAAGGAACGCTTCCCCTCTCCAACTCCCTCTGGTTTTCACCTTGTCTGACTACTCCCTCTCTCCCTGTGTTTCTCTTTTAACCTTGTATGACAGCCAAAGGAACGCTTCCCCTCTCCAACTCCCTCTGGTTTTCACCTTGTCTGACTACTCCCTCTCTCCCTGTGTTTCTCTTTTAACCTTGTATGACAGCCAAAGGAACGCTTCCCCTCTCCAACTCCCTCTGGTTTTCACCTTGTCTGACTACTCCCTCTCTCCCTGTGTTTCTCTTTTAACCTTGTATGACAGCCAAAGGAACGCTTCCCCTCTCCAACTCCCTCTGGTTTTCACCTTGTCTGACTACTCCCTCTCTCCCTGTGTTTCTCTTTTAACCTTGTATGACAGCCAAAGGAACGCTTCCCCTCTCCAACTCCCTCTGGTTTTCACCTTGTCTGACTACTCCCTCTCTCCCTGTGTTTCTCTTTTAACCTTGTATGACAGCCAAAGGAACGCTTCCCCTCTCCAACTCCCTCTGGTTTTCACCTTGTCTGACTACTCCCTCTCTCCCTGTGTTTCTCTTTTAACCTTGTATGACAGCCAAAGGAACGCTTCCCCTCTCCAACTCCCTCTGGTTTTCACCTTGTCTGACTACTCCCTCTCTCCCTGTGTTTCTCTTTTAACCTTGTATGACAGCCAAAGGAACGCTTCCCCTCTCCAACTCCCTCTGGTTTTCACCTTGTCTGACTACTCCCTCTCTCCCTGTGTTTCTCTTTTAACCTTGTATGACAGCCAAAGGAACGCTTCCCCTCTCCAACTCCCTCTGGTTTTCACCTTGTCTGACTACTCCCTCTCTCCCTGTGTTTCTCTTTTAACCTTGTATGACAGCCAAAGGAACGCTTCCCCTCTCCAACTCCCTCTGGTTTTCACCTTGTCTGACTACTCCCTCTCTCCCTGTGTTTCTCTTTTAACCTTGTATGACAGCCAAAGGAACGCTTCCCCTCTCCAACTCCCTCTGGTTTTCACCTTGTCTGACTACTCCCTCTCTCCCTGTGTTTCTCTTTTAACCTTGTATGACAGCCAAAGGAACGCTTCCCCTCTCCAACTCCCTCTGGTTTTCACCTTGTCTGACTACTCCCTCTCTCCCTGTGTTTCTCTTTTAACCTTGTATGACAGCCAAAGGAACGCTTCCCCTCTCCAACTCCCTCTGGTTTTCACCTTGTCTGACTACTCCCTCTCTCCCTGTGTTTCTCTTTTAACCTTGTATGACAGCCAAAGGAACGCTTCCCCTCTCCAACTCCCTCTGGTTTTCACCTTGTCTGACTACTCCCTCTCTCCCTGTGTTCTCTTTTAACCTTGTATGACAGCCAAAGGAACGCTTCCCCTCTCCAACTCCCTCTGGTTTTCACCTTGTCTGACTACTCCCTCTCTCCCTGTGTTTCTCTTTTAACCTTGTATGACAGCCAAAGGAACGCTTCCCCTCTCCAACTCCCTCTGGTTTTCACCTTGTCTGACTACTCCCTCTCTCCCTGTGTTTCTCTTTTAACCTTGTATGACAGCCAAAGGAACGCTTCCCCTCTCCAACTCCCTCTGGTTTTCACCTTGTCTGACTACTCCCTCTCTCCCTGTGTTTCTCTTTTAACCTTGTATGACAGCCAAAGGAACGCTTCCCCTCTCCAACTCCCTCTGGTTTTCACCTTGTCTGACTACTCCCTCTCTCCCTGTGTTTCTCTTTTAACCTTGTATGACAGCCAAAGGAACGCTTCCCCTCTCCAACTCCCTCTGGTTTTCACCTTGTCTGACTACTCCCTCTCTCCCTGTGTTTCTCTTTTAACCTTGTATGACAGCCAAAGGAACGCTTCCCCTCTCCAACTCCCTCTGGTTTTCACCTTGTCTGACTACTCCCTCTCTCCCTGTGTTTCTCTTTTAACCTTGTATGACAGCCAAAGGAACGCTTCCCCTCTCCAACTCCCTCTGGTTTTCACCTTGTCTGACTACTCCCTCTCTCCCTGTGTTTCTCTTTTAACCTTGTATGACAGCCAAAGGAACGCTTCCCCTCTCCAACTCCCTCTGGTTTTCACCTTGTCTGACTACTCCCTCTCTCCCTGTGTTTCTCTTTTAACCTTGTATGACAGCCAAAGGAACGCTTCCCCTCTCCAACTCCCTCTGGTTTTCACCTTGTCTGACTACTCCCTCTCTCCCTGTGTTTCTCTTTTAACCTTGTATGACAGCCAAAGGAACGCTTCCCCTCTCCAACTCCCTCTGGTTTTCACCTTGTCTGACTACTCCCTCTCTCCCTGTGTTCTCTTTTAACCTTGTATGACAGCCAAAGGAACGCTTCCCCTCTCCAACTCCCTCTGGTTTTCACCTTGTCTGACTACTCCCTCTCTCCCTGTGTTTCTCTTTTAACCTTGTATGACAGCCAAAGGAACGCTTCCCCTCTCCAACTCCCTCTGGTTTTCACCTTGTCTGACTACTCCCTCTCTCCCTGTGTTCTCTTTTAACCTTGTATGACAGCCAAAGGAACGCTTCCCCTCTCCAACTCCCTCTGGTTTTCACCTTGTCTGACTACTCCCTCTCTCCCTGTGTTCTCTTTTAACCTTGTATGACAGCCAAAGGAACGCTTCCCCTCTCCAACTCCCTCTGGTTTTCACCTTGTCTGACTACTCCCTCTCTCCCTGTGTTTCTCTTTTAACCTTGTATGACAGCCAAAGGAACGCTTCCCCTCTCCAACTCCCTCTGGTTTTCACCTTGTCTGACTACTCCCTCTCTCCCTGTGTTTCTCTTTTAACCTTGTATGACAGCCAAAGGAACGCTTCCCCTCTCCAACTCCCTCTGGTTTTCACCTTGTCTGACTACTCCCTCTCTCCCTGTGTTTCTCTTTTAACCTTGTATGACAGCCAAAGGAACGCTTCCCCTCTCCAACTCCCTCTGGTTTTCACCTTGTCTGACTACTCCCTCTCTCCCTGTGTTTCTCTTTTAACCTTGTATGACAGCCAAAGGAACGCTTCCCCTCTCCAACTCCCTCTGGTTTTCACCTTGTCTGACTACTCCCTCTCTCCCTGTGTTTCTCTTTTAACCTTGTATGACAGCCAAAGGAACGCTTCCCCTCTCCAACTCCCTCTGGTTTTCACCTTGTCTGACTACTCCCTCTCTCCCTGTGTTCTCTTTTAACCTTGTATGACAGCCAAAGGAACGCTTCCCCTCTCCAACTCCCTCTGGTTTTCACCTTGTCTGACTACTCCCTCTCTCCCTGTGTTCTCTTTTAACCTTGTATGACAGCCAAAGGAACGCTTCCCCTCTCCAACTCCCTCTGGTTTTCACCTTGTCTGACTACTCCCTCTCTCCCTGTGTTTCTCTTTTAACCTTGTATGACAGCCAAAGGAACGCTTCCCCTCTCCAACTCCCTCTGGTTTTCACCTTGTCTGACTACTCCCTCTCTCCCTGTGTTCTCTTTTAACCTTGTATGACAGCCAAAGGAACGCTTCCCCTCTCCAACTCCCTCTGGTTTTCACCTTGTCTGACTACTCCCTCTCTCCCTGTGTTCTCTTTTAACCTTGTATGACAGCCAAAGGAACGCTTCCCCTCTCCAACTCCCTCTGGTTTTCACCTTGTCTGACTACTCCCTCTCTCCCTGTGTTTCTCTTTTAACCTTGTATGACAGCCAAAGGAACGCTTCCCCTCTCCAACTCCCTCTGGTTTTCACCTTGTCTGACTACTCCCTCTCTCCCTGTGTTCTCTTTTAACCTTGTATGACAGCCAAAGGAACGCTTCCCCTCTCCAACTCCCTCTGGTTTTCACCTTGTCTGACTACTCCCTCTCTCCCTGTGTTCTCTTTTAACCTTGTATGACAGCCAAAGGAACGCTTCCCCTCTCCAACTCCCTCTGGTTTTCACCTTGTCTGACTACTCCCTCTCTCCCTGTGTTCTCTTTTAACCTTGTATGACAGCCAAAGGAACGCTTCCCCTCTCCAACTCCCTCTGGTTTTCACCTTGTCTGACTACTCCCTCTCTCCCTGTGTTCTCTTTTAACCTTGTATGACAGCCAAAGGAACGCTTCCCCTCTCCAACTCCCTCTGGTTTTCACCTTGTCTGACTACTCCCTCTCTCCCTGTGTTCTCTTTTAACCTTGTATGACAGCCAAAGGAACGCTTCCCCTCTCCAACTCCCTCTGGTTTTCACCTTGTCTGACTACTCCCTCTCTCCCTGTGTTTCTCTTTTAACCTTGTATGACAGCCAAAGGAACGCTTCCCCTCTCCAACTCCCTCTGGTTTTCACCTTGTCTGACTACTCCCTCTCTCCCTGTGTTCTCTTTTAACCTTGTATGACAGCCAAAGGAACGCTTCCCCTCTCCAACTCCCTCTGGTTTTCACCTTGTCTGACTACTCCCTCTCTCCCTGTGTTCTCTTTTAACCTTGTATGACAGCCAAAGGAACGCTTCCCCTCTCCCTCTCCCTCTGGTTTTCACCTTGTCTGACTACTCCCTCTCTCCCTGTGTTCTCTTTTAACCTTGTATGACAGCCAAAGGAACGCTTCCCCTCTCCAACTCCCTCTGGTTTTCACCTTGTCTGACTACTCCCTCTCTCCCTGTGTTCTCTTTTAACCTTGTATGACAGCCAAAGGAACGCTTCCCCTCTCCAACTCCCTCTGGTTTTCACCTTGTCTGACTACTCCCTCTCTCCCTGTGTTCTCTTTTAACCTTGTATGACAGCCAAAGGAACGCTTCCCCTCTCCAACTCCCTCTGGTTTTCACCTTGTCTGACTACTCCCTCTCTCCCTGTGTTCTCTTTTAACCTTGTATGACAGCCAAAGGAACGCTTCCCCTCTCCAACTCCCTCTGGTTTTCACCTTGTCTGACTACTCCCTCTCTCCCTGTGTTCTCTTTTAACCTTGTATGACAGCCAAAGGAACGCTTCCCCTCTCCAACTCCCTCTGGTTTTCACCTTGTCTGACTACTCCCTCTCTCCCTGTGTTCTCTTTTAACCTTGTATGACAGCCAAAGGAACGCTTCCCCTCTCCCTCTCCCTCTGGTTTTCACCTTGTCTGACTACTCCCTCTCTCCCTGTGTTCTCTTTTAACCTTGTATGACAGCCAAAGGAACGCTTCCCCTCTCCCTCTCCCTCTGGTTTTCACCTTGTCTGACTACTCCCTCTCTCCCTGTGTTCTCTTTTAACCTTGTATGACAGCCAAAGGAACGCTTCCCCTCTCCCTCTCCCTCTGGTTTTCACCTTGTCTGACTACTCCCTCTCTCCCTGTGTTCTCTTTTAACCTTGTATGACAGCCAAAGGAACGCTTCCCCTCTCCCTCTCCCTCTGGTTTTCACCTTGTCTGACTACTCCCTCTCTCCCTGTGTCTCTCTTTTAACCTTGTATGACAGCCAAAGGAACGCTTCCCCTCTCCCTCTCCCTCTGGTTTTCACCTTGTCTGACTACTCCCTCTCTCCCTGTGTTCTCTTTTAACCTTGTATGACAGCCAAAGGAACGCTTCCCCTCTCCAACTCCCTCTGGTTTTCACCTTGTCTGACTACTCCCTCTCTCCCTGTGTTCTCTTTTAACCTTGTATGACAGCCAAAGGAACGCTTCCCCTCTCCAACTCCCTCTGGTTTTCACCTTGTCTGACTACTCCCTCTCTCCCTGTGTTCTCTTTTAACCTTGTATGACAGCCAAAGGAACGCTTCCCCTCTCCCTCCCTCTGGTTTTCACCTTGTCTGACTACTCCCTCTCTCCCTGTGTTCTCTTTTAACCTTGTATGACAGCCAAAGGAACGCTTCCCCTCTCCAACTCCCTCTGGTTTTCACCTTGTCTGACTACTCCCTCTCTCCCTGTGTTCTCTTTTAACCTTGTATGACAGCCAAAGGAACGCTTCCCCTCTCCAACTCCCTCTGGTTTTCACCTTGTCTGACTACTCCCTCTCTCCCTGTGTTCTCTTTTAACCTTGTATGACAGCCAAAGGAACGCTTCCCCTCTCCAACTCTCCCTCTGGTTTTCACCTTGTCTGACTACTCCCTCTCTCCCTGTGTTCTCTTTTAACCTTGTATGACAGCCAAAGGAACGCTTCCCCTCTCCCTCTCCCTCTGGTTTTCACCTTGTCTGACTACTCCCTCTCTCCCTGTGTTCTCTTTTAACCTTGTATGACAGCCAAAGGAACGCTTCCCCTCTCCCTCTCCCTCTGGTTTTCACCTTGTCTGACTACTCCCTCTCTCCCTGTGTTCTCTTTTAACCTTGTATGACAGCCAAAGGAACGCTTCCCCTCTCCCTCTCCCTCTGGTTTTCACCTTGTCTGACTACTCCCTCTCTCCCTGTGTTCTCTTTTAACCTTGTATGACAGCCAAAGGAACGCTTCCCCTCTCCCTCTCCCTCTGGTTTTCACCTTGTCTGACTACTCCCTCTCTCCCTGTGTTCTCTTTTAACCTTGTATGACAGCCAAAGGAACGCTTCCCCTCTCCCTCTCCCTCTGGTTTTCACCTTGTCTGACTACTCCCTCTCTCCCTGTGTTCTCTTTTAACCTTGTATGACAGCCAAAGGAACGCTTCCCCTCTCCCTCTCCCTCTGGTTTTCACCTTGTCTGACTACTCCCTCTCTCCCTGTGTTCTCTTTTAACCTTGTATGACAGCCAAAGGAACGCTTCCCCTCTCCCTCTCCCTCTGGTTTTCACCTTGTCTGACTACTCCCTCTCTCCCTGTGTTCTCTTTTAACCTTGTATGACAGCCAAAGGAACGCTTCCCCTCTCCCTCTCCCTCTGGTTTTCACCTTGTCTGACTACTCCCTCTCTCCCTGTGTTCTCTTTTAACCTTGTATGACAGCCAAAGGAACGCTTCCCCTCTCCAACTCTCCCTCTGGTTTTCACCTTGTCTGACTACTCCCTCTCTCCCTGTGTTCTCTTTTAACCTTGTATGACAGCCAAAGGAACGCTTCCCCTCTCCCTCTCCCTCTGGTTTTCACCTTGTCTGACTACTCCCTCTCTCCCTGTGTTCTCTTTTAACCTTGTATGACAGCCAAAGGAACGCTTCCCCTCTCCAACTCCCTCTGGTTTTCACCTTGTCTGACTACTCCCTCTCTCCCTGTGTTCTCTTTTAACCTTGTATGACAGCCAAAGGAACGCTTCCCCTCTCCAACTCCCTCTGGTTTTCACCTTGTCTGACTACTCCCTCTCTCCCTGTGTTCTCTTTTAACCTTGTATGACAGCCAAAGGAACGCTTCCCCTCTCCAACTCCCTCTGGTTTTCACCTTGTCTGACTACTCCCTCTCTCCCTGTGTTCTCTTTTAACCTTGTATGACAGCCAAAGGAACGCTTCCCCTCTCCAACTCCCTCTGGTTTTCACCTTGTCTGACTACTCCCTCTCTCCCTGTGTTCTCTTTTAACCTTGTATGACAGCCAAAGGAACGCTTCCCCTCTCCAACTCCCTCTGGTTTTCACCTTGTCTGACTACTCCCTCTCTCCCTGTGTTCTCTTTTAACCTTGTATGACAGCCAAAGGAACGCTTCCCCTCTCCAACTCCCTCTGGTTTTCACCTTGTCTGACTACTCCCTCTCTCCCTGTGTTCTCTTTTAACCTTGTATGACAGCCAAAGGAACGCTTCCCCTCTCCCTCTCCCTCTGGTTTTCACCTTGTCTGACTACTCCCTCTCTCCCTGTGTTCTCTTTTAACCTTGTATGACAGCCAAAGGAACGCTTCCCCTCTCCAACTCTCCCTCTGGTTTTCACCTTGTCTGACTACTCCCTCTCTCCCTGTGTTCTCTTTTAACCTTGTATGACAGCCAAAGGAACGCTTCCCCTCTCCCTCTCCCTCTGGTTTTCACCTTGTCTGACTACTCCCTCTCTCCCTGTGTTCTCTTTTAACCTTGTATGACAGCCAAAGGAACGCTTCCCCTCTCCCTCTCCCTCTGGTTTTCACCTTGTCTGACTACTCCCTCTCTCCCTGTGTTCTCTTTTAACCTTGTATGACAGCCAAAGGAACGCTTCCCCTCTCCCTCTCCCTCTGGTTTTCACCTTGTCTGACTACTCCCTCTCTCCCTGTGTTCTCTTTTAACCTTGTATGACAGCCAAAGGAACGCTTCCCCTCTCCAACTCCCTCTGGTTTTCACCTTGTCTGACTACTCCCTCTCTCCCTGTGTTCTCTTTTAACCTTGTATGACAGCCAAAGGAACGCTTCCCCTCTCCCTCTCCCTCTGGTTTTCACCTTGTCTGACTACTCCCTCTCTCCCTGTGTTCTCTTTTAACCTTGTATGACAGCCAAAGGAACGCTTCCCCTCTCCAACTCTCCCTCTGGTTTTCACCTTGTCTGACTACTCCCTCTCTCCCTGTGTTCTCTTTTAACCTTGTATGACAGCCAAAGGAACGCTTCCCCTCTCCAACTCCCTCTGGTTTTCACCTTGTCTGACTACTCCCTCTCTCCCTGTGTTCTCTTTTAACCTTGTATGACAGCCAAAGGAACGCTTCCCCTCTCCCTCTCCCTCTGGTTTTCACCTTGTCTGACTACTCCCTCTCTCCCTGTGTTCTCTTTTAACCTTGTATGACAGCCAAAGGAACGCTTCCCCTCTCCAACTCCCTCTGGTTTTCACCTTGTCTGACTACTCCCTCTCTCCCTGTGTTCTCTTTTAACCTTGTATGACAGCCAAAGGAACGCTTCCCCTCTCCAACTCCCTCTGGTTTTCACCTTGTCTGACTACTCCCTCTCTCCCTGTGTTCTCTTTTAACCTTGTATGACAGCCAAAGGAACGCTTCCCCTCTCCAACTCCCTCTGGTTTTCACCTTGTCTGACTACTCCCTCTCTCCCTGTGTTCTCTTTTAACCTTGTATGACAGCCAAAGGAACGCTTCCCCTCTCCAACTCCCTCTGGTTTTCACCTTGTCTGACTACTCCCTCTCTCCCTGTGTTCTCTTTTAACCTTGTATGACAGCCAAAGGAACGCTTCCCCTCTCCAACTCCCTCTGGTTTTCACCTTGTCTGACTACTCCCTCTCTCCCTGTGTTCTCTTTTAACCTTGTATGACAGCCAAAGGAACGCTTCCCCTCTCCCTCTCCCTCTGGTTTTCACCTTGTCTGACTACTCCCTCTCTCCCTGTGTCTCTCTTTTAACCTTGTATGACAGCCAAAGGAACGCTTCCCCTCTCCAACTCCCTCTGGTTTTCACCTTGTCTGACTACTCCCTCTCTCCCTGTGTTCTCTTTTAACCTTGTATGACAGCCAAAGGAACGCTTCCCCTCTCCCTCCCTCTGGTTTTCACCTTGTCTGACTACTCCCTCTCTCCCTGTGTCTCTCTTTTAACCTTGTATGACAGCCAAAGGAACGCTTCCCCTCTCCCTCTCCCTCTGGTTTTCACCTTGTCTGACTACTCCCTCTCTCCCTGTGTCTCTCTTTTAACCTTGTATGACAGCCAAAGGAACGCTTCCCCTCTCCTCTCCCTCTGGTTTTCACCTTGTCTGACTACTCCCTCTCTCCCTGTGTCTCTCTTTTAACCTTGTATGACAGCCAAAGGAACGCTTCCCCTCTCCTCTCCCTCTGGTTTTCACCTTGTCTGACTACTCCCTCTCTCCCTGTGTCTCTCTTTTAACCTTGTATGACAGCCAAAGGAACGCTTCCCCTCTCCCTCTCCCTCTGGTTTTCACCTTGTCTGACTACTCCCTCTCTCCCTGTGTTCTCTTTTAACCTTGTATGACAGCCAAAGGAACGCTTCCCCTCTCCCTCTCCCTCTGGTTTTCACCTTGTCTGACTACTCCCTCTCTCCCTGTGTTCTCTCTTTTAACCTTGTATGACAGCCAAAGGAACGCTTCCCCTCTCCTCTCCCTCTGGTTTTCACCTTGTCTGACTACTCCCTCTCTCCCTGTGTTCTCTTTTAACCTTGTATGACAGCCAAAGGAACGCTTCCCCTCTCCTCTCCCTCTGGTTTTCACCTTGTCTGACTACTCCCTCTCTCCCTGTGTTCTCTTTTAACCTTGTATGACAGCCAAAGGAACGCTTCCCCTCTCCCTCTCCCTCTGGTTTTCACCTTGTCTGACTACTCCCTCTCTCCCTGTGTTCTCTTTTAACCTTGTATGACAGCCAAAGGAACGCTTCCCCTCTCCTCTCCCTCTGGTTTTCACCTTGTCTGACTACTCCCTCTCTCCCTGTGTTCTCTTTTAACCTTGTATGACAGCCAAAGGAACGCTTCCCCTCTCCCTCTCCCTCTGGTTTTCACCTTGTCTGACTACTCCCTCTCTCCCTGTGTCTCTCTTTTAACCTTGTATGACAGCCAAAGGAACGCTTCCCCTCTCCCTCCCTCTGGTTTTCACCTTGTCTGACTACTCCCTCTCTCCCTGTGTTCTCTTTTAACCTTGTATGACAGCCAAAGGAACGCTTCCCCTCTCCCTCTCCCTCTGGTTTTCACCTTGTCTGACTACTCCCTCTCTCCCTGTGTCTCTCTTTTAACCTTGTATGACAGCCAAAGGAACGCTTCCCCTCTCCCTCTCCCTCTGGTTTTCACCTTGTCTGACTACTCCCTCTCTCCCTGTGTCTCTCTTTTAACCTTGTATGACAGCCAAAGGAACGCTTCCCCTCTCCTCTCCCTCTGGTTTTCACCTTGTCTGACTACTCCCTCTCTCCCTGTGTCTCTCTTTTAACCTTGTATGACAGCCAAAGGAACGCTTCCCCTCTCCCTCTCCCTCTGGTTTTCACCTTGTCTGACTACTCCCTCTCTCCCTGTGTCTCTCTTTTAACCTTGTATGACAGCCAAAGGAACGCTTCCCCTCTCCCTCTCCCTCTGGTTTTCACCTTGTCTGACTACTCCCTCTCTCCCTGTGTCTCTCTTTTAACCTTGTATGACAGCCAAAGGAACGCTTCCCCTCTCCCTCCCTCTGGTTTTCACCTTGTCTGACTACTCCCTCTCTCCCTGTGTCTCTCTTTTAACCTTGTATGACAGCCAAAGGAACGCTTCCCCTCTCCCTCTCCCTCTGGTTTTCACCTTGTCTGACTACTCCCTCTCTCCCTGTGTCTCTCTTTTAACCTTGTATGACAGCCAAAGGAACGCTTCCCCTCTCCCTCTCCCTCTGGTTTTCACCTTGTCTGACTACTCCCTCTCTCCCTGTGTTCTCTTTTAACCTTGTATGACAGCCAAAGGAACGCTTCCCCTCTCCCTCTCCCTCTGGTTTTCACCTTGTCTGACTACTCCCTCTCTCCCTGTGTTCTCTTTTAACCTTGTATGACAGCCAAAGGAACGCTTCCCCTCTCCCTCCCTCTGGTTTTCACCTTGTCTGACTACTCCCTCTCTCCCTGTGTTCTCTTTTAACCTTGTATGACAGCCAAAGGAACGCTTCCCCTCTCCCTCTCCCTCTGGTTTTCACCTTGTCTGACTACTCCCTCTCTCCCTGTGTCTCTCTTTTAACCTTGTATGACAGCCAAAGGAACGCTTCCCCTCTCCCTCTCCCTCTGGTTTTCACCTTGTCTGACTACTCCCTCTCTCCCTGTGTCTCTCTTTTAACCTTGTATGACAGCCAAAGGAACGCTTCCCCTCTCCCTCTCCCTCTGGTTTTCACCTTGTCTGACTACTCCCTCTCTCCCTGTGTCTCTCTTTTAACCTTGTATGACAGCCAAAGGAACGCTTCCCCTCTCCCTCTCCCTCTGGTTTTCACCTTGTCTGACTACTCCCTCTCTCCCTGTGTCTCTCTTTTAACCTTGTATGACAGCCAAAGGAACGCTTCCCCTCTCCCTCTCCCTCTGGTTTTCACCTTGTCTGACTACTCCCTCTCTCCCTGTGTTCTCTTTTAACCTTGTATGACAGCCAAAGGAACGCTTCCCCTCTCCCTCTCCCTCTGGTTTTCACCTTGTCTGACTACTCCCTCTCTCCCTGTGTCTCTCTTTTAACCTTGTATGACAGCCAAAGGAACGCTTCCCCTCTCCCTCTCCCTCTGGTTTTCACCTTGTCTGACTACTCCCTCTCTCCCTGTGTTCTCTTTTAACCTTGTATGACAGCCAAAGGAACGCTTCCCCTCTCCCTCTCCCTCTGGTTTTCACCTTGTCTGACTACTCCCTCTCTCCCTGTGTTCTCTTTTAACCTTGTATGACAGCCAAAGGAACGCTTCCCCTCTCCCTCTCCCTCTGGTTTTCACCTTGTCTGACTACTCCCTCTCTCCCTGTGTCTCTCTTTTAACCTTGTATGACAGCCAAAGGAACGCTTCCCCTCTCCCTCTCCCTCTGGTTTTCACCTTGTCTGACTACTCCCTCTCTCCCTGTGTTCTCTTTTAACCTTGTATGACAGCCAAAGGAACGCTTCCCCTCTCCCTCTCCCTCTGGTTTTCACCTTGTCTGACTACTCCCTCTCTCCCTGTGTTCTCTTTTAACCTTGTATGACAGCCAAAGGAACGCTTCCCCTCTCCCTCTCCCTCTGGTTTTCACCTTGTCTGACTACTCCCTCTCTCCCTGTGTTCTCTTTTAACCTTGTATGACAGCCAAAGGAACGCTTCCCCTCTCCTCTCCCTCTGGTTTTCACCTTGTCTGACTACTCCCTCTCTCCCTGTGTGTCTCTTTTAACCTTGTATGACAGCCAAAGGAACGCTTCCCCTCTCCTCTCCCTCTGGTTTTCACCTTGTCTGACTACTCCCTCTCTCCCTGTGTGTCTCTTTTAACCTTGTATGACAGCCAAAGGAACGCTTCCCCTCTCCCTCTCCCTCTGGTTTTCACCTTGTCTGACTACTCCCTCTCTCCCTGTGTGTCTCTTTTAACCTTGTATGACAGCCAAAGGAACGCTTCCCCTCTCCTCTCCCTCTGGTTTTCACCTTGTCTGACTACTCCCTCTCTCCCTGTGTCTCTCTTTTAACCTTGTATGACAGCCAAAGGAACGCTTCCCCTCTCCCTCTCCCTCTGGTTTTCACCTTGTCTGACTACTCCCTCTCTCCCTGTGTGTCTCTTTTAACCTTGTATGACAGCCAAAGGAACGCTTCCCCTCTCCCTCTCCCTCTGGTTTTCACCTTGTCTGACTACTCCCTCTCTCCCTGTGTGTCTCTTTTAACCTTGTATGACAGCCAAAGGAACGCTTCCCCTCTCCCTCTCCCTCTGGTTTTCACCTTGTCTGACTACTCCCTCTCTCCCTGTGTTCTCTTTTAACCTTGTATGACAGCCAAAGGAACGCTTCCCCTCTCCCTCCCTCTGGTTTTCACCTTGTCTGACTACTCCCTCTCTCCCTGTGTGTCTCTTTTAACCTTGTATGACAGCCAAAGGAACGCTTCCCCTCTCCCTCTCCCTCTGGTTTTCACCTTGTCTGACTACTCCCTCTCTCCCTGTGTGTCTCTTTTAACCTTGTATGACAGCCAAAGGAACGCTTCCCCTCTCCCTCTCCCTCTGGTTTTCACCTTGTCTGACTACTCCCTCTCTCCCTGTGTGTCTCTTTTAACCTTGTATGACAGCCAAAGGAACGCTTCCCCTCTCCCTCTCCCTCTGGTTTTCACCTTGTCTGACTACTCCCTCTCTCCCTGTGTGTCTCTTTTAACCTTGTATGACAGCCAAAGGAACGCTTCCCCTCTCCTCTCCCTCTGGTTTTCACCTTGTCTGACTACTCCCTCTCTCCCTGTGTGTCTCTTTTAACCTTGTATGACAGCCAAAGGAACGCTTCCCCTCTCCTCTCCCTCTGGTTTTCACCTTGTCTGACTACTCCCTCTCTCCCTG
The DNA here is from genome assembly GCF_036898095.1 of Palaemon carinicauda. Lineage (NCBI taxonomy): Eukaryota > Metazoa > Arthropoda > Malacostraca > Decapoda > Palaemonidae > Palaemon > Palaemon carinicauda. The sequence goes on from NW_027171832.1 coordinate 28,808, forward strand.
TGTGTCTCTTTTAACCTTGTATGACAGCCAAAGGAACGCTTCCCCTCTCCTCTCTCCCTCTGGTTTTCACCTTGTCTGACTACTCCCTCTCTCCCTGTGTCTCTCTTTTAACCTTGTATGACAGCCAAAGGAACGCTTCCCCTCTCTCTCCCTCTGGTTTTCACCTTGTCTGACTACTCCCTCTCTCCCTGTGTCTCTTTTAACCTTGTATGACAGCCAAAGGAACGCTTCCCCTCTCCCTCTCTCTCCCTGGTTTTAACCTTGTCTGACTACTCCCTCTCTCCCTGTGTCTCTTTTAACCTTGTATGACAGCCAAAGGAACGCTTCCCCTCTCCCTCTCTCCTCTGGTTTTCACCTTGTCTGACTACTCCCTCTCTCCCTGTGTGTCTCTTTTAACCTTGTATGACAGCCAAAGGAACGCTTCCCCTCTCTCTCCCTCTGGTTTTCACCTTGTCTGACTACTCCCTCTCTCCCTGTGTCTCTTTTAACCTTGTATGACAGCCAAAGGAACGCTTCCCCTCTCTCTCCCTCTGGTTTTAACCTTGTCTGACTACTCCCTCTCTCCCTGTGTCTCTTTTAACCTTGTATGACAGCCAAAGGAACGCTTCCCCTCTCTCTCCCTCTGGTTTTCACCTTGTCTGACTACTCCCTCTCTCCCTGTGTGTCTCTTTTAACCTTGTATGACAGCCAAAGGAACGCTTCCCCTCTCTCTCCCTCTGGTTTTCACCTTGTCTGACTACTCCCTCTCTCCCTGTGTCTCTTTTAACCTTGTATGACAGCCAAAGGAACGCTTCCCCTCTCTCTCCCTCTGGTTTTACCTTGTCTGACTACTCCCTCTCTCCCTGTGTCTCTTTTAACCTTGTATGACAGCCAAAGGAACGCTTCCCCTCTCTCTCCCTCTGGTTTTAACCTTGTCTGACTACTCCCTCTCTCCCTGTGTGTCTCTTTTAACCTTGTATGACAGCCAAAGGAACGCTTCCCCTCTCCTCTCTCCCTCTGGTTTTCACCTTGTCTGACTACTCCCTCTCTCCCTGTGTGTCTCTTTTAACCTTGTATGACAGCCAAAGGAACGCTTCCCCTCTCTCTCCCTCTGGTTTTAACCTTGTCTGACTACTCCCTCTCTCCCTGTGTGTCTCTTTTAACCTTGTATGACAGCCAAAGGAACGCTTCCCCCCCTCTCTCTCCCTTGGTTTTAACCTTGTCTGACTACTCCCTCTCTCCCTGTGTGTCTCTTTTAACCTTGTATGAGCCAAAGGAACGCTCCCCCCCTCTCTCTCCCTTGGTTTTAACCTTGTCTGACTACTCCCTCTCTCCCTGTGTGTCTCTTTTAACCTTGTATGGCAGCCAAAGGAACCTCCCCCCCTCTCTCTCCCTTTGGTTTTAACCTTGTCTGACTACTCCCTCTCTCCCTGTGAGTCTCTTTTAACCTTGTATGGCAGCCAAAGGAACCTCCCCCCCTCTCTCTCCCTGGTTTTAACCTTGTCTGACTACTCCCTCTCTCCCTGTGTCTCTTTTAACCTTGTATGGCAGCCAAAGGAACGCTTCTCCCCCTCCCTCTCTCCTCTGGTTTTAACCTTGTCTGACTACTCCCTCTCTCCCTGTGTGTCTCTTTTAACCTTGTATGGCAGCCAAAGGAACCTCCCCCCTCTCTCTCCCTCTGGTTTTAACCTTGTCTGACTACTCTCCTCTCTCCCTGTGTGTCTTTTTAACCTTGTATGGCAGCCAAAGGAACCCTCCCCCCTCTCTCCCTCTGGTTTTAACCTTGTCTGACTACTTCTCTCTCTTTTAACCTTGTATGGCAGCCAAAGGAACCCTCTCCCCCTCTCTCCTCTGGTTTTAACCTTGTCTGACTACTCCCTCTCTCCCTGTGTCTCTTTTAACCTTGTATGGCAGCCAAAGGAACCCTTCCCCTCTCTCTCCATCTGGTTTTAACCTTGTCTGACTACTCCCTCTCTCCCTGTGTGTATCTTTTAACCTGTATGGCAGCCAAAGGAACCCTCCTCTCTCTCTCTCCCTTTGGTTTTAACCTTGTCTGACTACTCCCTCTCTCCCTGTGTGTCTCTTTTAACCTTGTATGGCAGCCAAAGGAACCCTCCCCCTCTCTCTCTCCTCCTGGTTTTAACCTTTTCTGACTACTTCCTCTCTCACTGTCTGTCTCTTTTAACCTTGTATGGCAGCCAAAGGATCGAACCCCCATATTCACGAGATGGCTTGAGGCCCTTGATGCATCCTGGATCTCTCTCTCTCTCTCTCTCTCTCTCTCTCTCTCTCTCTGTGAGGAAGTGGCAACTGAGATGAAGAGTAGGAAACTTCTCTCTGTGGACCACGTGCAGCCAGTCGTCATGCACAGTGTTGCCACAAATGGGGATTTATCCCTAGATTTGGTGATTTAGATCTAGATTTGGGAATTTTGGGTGTCTGATGGGGATATTCTGTACAAATTTCTATGAAGAAGATACAAAGATGAGTAAATCTTAATATTGTTGCAATTAATTCACTTGCACTTATGAGAAGTAGGCCTATAGTGAATATTTTCTATATTAGTAAAGCCTGTATGATCAAAAGGAAATATATATGTGGAAATGGGGAATTTTTTGTTGTTTTGGAGGATTTTTTCATTGAGATTTGGGGATTTTTAGACTACCCTCATCTAGTAACACTGGCCATGCAAATCCCGAGGAGGAGAAAGGGTGTGGCCAAGCGCTGATGGAATGCATTAGCTTCTCCAGAGGGACCGATGGCCTCTGGAAGGTCAAGGAAGACATATCTGCATTTGCGCGTTCTGAGCCAAGAGCTGTCCCTCTTCGGGGAATTCCTCTTCCTCCTTCTCCTCTGTTTTTCTTACTTCGTCTTCTTCTTCTTTTCTGGGACATAAAATGCCTTCGTTAGTCAGTTTTTGCACCTAAATAATAAAAACGTATTTAGCGTTCTGAAGAAAAAATCAGAAATGTAAAAGTATCTTGTTACAAATTCTGTGATAAATATGTGATGTGATATGTACTGTATATATATATATATATATATATATATATATATATATATATATATATATATATATATATATATATATATATATATATATGTATATATATATATGCGTGTGTGTGTGTGTCAACCTGGGAAATTGGTAGAATTACAAATGAAAGAACATGGAACTAAGCAAAGGTCTTAATTCAGTGCAACAATATGGTTAACAGATATATCATTTAATCGTGTCTTATTAACTCAACCAATAACATTACTTTAAATTTAAACTCCAATATTTTTTAACCTGATCTTTAAATTAGACAAAAAGCATTATCAAGTACAAGAATATCAAATAGCAATGTATTTTATATATTGTTGAGGTTAGACTTCATTACAGTGCTTAATGTAAAGTAGAAAAGGAGTTCCTTTTTGTAATCTACTTATATTTGGTTACCTTGGCATAAGCTGCACCTTTTCACCTTTTGATTAAACTATTTGATTCTTCTCTCCTCGTTTACCTTTCTTTCTTTGGACTCTATTTTTCCATAGTGTTTTATCTTTTGTATGCGAACGATGTAGGAATAAACACGTAGTGCTATAGCCTCTGTATCATGGTCTTCCACTGTCTTGGGTTAGAGTTCTCTTGCTTGAGGGTACACTCGGGCTCACTGTTCTATCAAGTTTATATATGAAATATTTATTTTAATATTGTTACTATTCTTAAAATATTTTATTTTTCCTTGTTTCCTTTCCACACTGGGCTATTTTCCCTGCTGGGGCCCCTGGGCTTATAGCATCCTGCTTTTCCAACCAGGGTTGTAGCTTAGCATTTAATGATAATAATAATAATAATAATAATAATAATAATAAAAGGTATTGCCTGATTCTACCTTTTATTCTACTATGGTATTCGTTTAGAATAGAATATGACAGGTGACTCCATCATATACAAATGTATGTTTACATATATGTATGTTGTATTGGTCATATCAGTTTGAATTATACATGAACTTAGTCAATGAATCCTCTATTGATTTAATCAATTTATGAAAAGCGAAAATTATAGAATGGCAGCAAGAATCTCTGGGTTTATAAATACTAAAGAAAAATTGAAAATTGGTAATTGGAATGTTAGAACCATGAATCTGATTGGGAAGTTACAGCAAGTGGAGAATGAATTTATGAAATATGGTTTGGATATCTTGGCCATAACTGAAATACAATGTAAAGGGATTGGTAACGAAATCTTAGACCAAGGTAATATATATATATATAATATATATATATATATATATATATATATATATATATATATATATATATAACCCAAGTCAGTGGGTAGAGGCAAGGGATAGTGACAATGCCCCAGAGACTGACCATATATCCATATGATCAGGGCCCAAGCCCTTCTCTTTACAAAAGTAAATATACTCTATATAAATTACAACAGTTATTCCATCGTATTCAGGGGCTTTCCATCTCTTGAGTGTTTTAATAATAGCTTCGACTTCAAACATACTGAATTCATTCATGGGCACTGTTATGCATTTTGTACTGTAATACTATATGGGCTACGGATATGAAGAGTAATGTTGCACAGTATTGCATTGATAGAACGTGTTTGGACAGAGTTTAAAAGTGTAGTAGCGAATGTTATGAAGGATTTAATCATTCATTAATTGCCCTAAAGTTAGGATGTGATTCTTCTTACTTTTGTATTGCAGTAGTTTTTGTATGTATGTGTACGAGTTTTGTTTACATATTCTCACTCGAGAATCACAAGTTGTTAAACAAGTCAGAGAGTAGAGCTGTAATGTAGACCTTAGTATATATATATATATATATATATATATATATATATATATATATATATATATATATATATATATATGTATATGTACATACTGTACTGTATATATATATATACATAAATATATATATATATATATATATATATATATATATACATATATATATATATATATATATATATATACATATATATATATATAATATATATATATATATATATATATGTGTGTGTGTGTGTGTGTGTGTATAAATATATGCATATATATATATATATATATATATATATATACATACATATATATATATATATATATATATATATATATATATATATATATATATATATATATATAGTTTAATATATAAGAACTATACATATACTGTATATGCCTACATATAAAAGTACAAATAGATTTACATTCAAATGCATATGAAGGTAAATCTATTGGAGATTGTTTCATTGTCATACCATGACTCATGTCCATAGAGTAGCACTGATCTCACTAAACTGATATACTGTATAGTCTCATTTTATATGTAATTTCAGGCGATTTGACTTCCACATTTTATTTAACCTAGCCATTGTCTGATTTGTTTTCTTCAATCTTTTACTAACCTCCAATTCTAAAGACCCTGTATTGGAGATCACAGTTCCCAAATGCTTAAAAGATTCTACCTCATTAATCCTTTCTCCCTCCAATGATATTTAATCTTCCATTACATACTCTGTTCTCATCATCTCTGTCTTTCTTCTATTTATCTTGAGCCCAACCTCGTGTGATATTTCATGCACTCTGGTAAGCAAGCATTGCAAATCCTGTGGTGTTCTGCTAACAAGAACAGCATCATCACCATACTCTATGTCTGTTAAATTCCTATCATTAATCCAGTCTAATCCTTCTCCACCATCTCTGACTGCTCTACACATTACGAAATCCATGAGAAGGATAACCAACATAGGTGACAACACATTCCCTTGGAGTACACCGCTGATCACTGGAAATTCATTTGATAATACTCCATTAACATTAACTTTGCACTTTCTGCCCAGGAACAGACTTAATCAAATTTATATATTCAAGAGGAATTCCATAATAACATAGGACTCTTCACAAAATTAGCCGGTGCACAATATCAAAGGCTTTTTCATAGTCCACAAATGCCATCACAAGGGGATTTCTATATTCTATGCATAGATTTAGTAGGTTTGAGAACAAAGCCCTCAGAGGGATATTGGGAGTTAACAGGATTAGAAATGAAACTATAAGAGAGATTACTTGTGTGCCATATGTGGATGAGATAATATTCAGGGGTAGATGGAGATGTTTTGGGAATGCTCTTCGTACTCTCCAAGAGAGATTAGTTCACCGAACGTTCAGCTGGGTTCCACAAGTCACTAGAAGAGTTAGAAGACTCAGGCCTACATGGCTGAGGACTATGAAGCGCGATGTAGATGATGAATGGAGAAGAATTGAATTGAAACCTCAAGAGAGAGACGACTGGCGAAATCTAACTGAGGCCCTTTGCGTTAATAGGCGTAGGAGGAGATGATGATGATGATGATGCATATATATGTACAAATATGCATATGTATACAGTATATATGAATATAAGTAGATATTTACATATATGTGTGTATAGAGTATGTATGTATGTATGTATGTACGTATATATATATATATATATATATATATATATATATATATATATATATATATATATATATATATATATATATATGCATATATATATCATATATATATCATTGTAAATCTGTTTACACACATGTGTGTTTGTATATGTATATATAAATATATATATATATATATATATATATATATATATATATACATATATATATGTGTGTGTGTATATATATGTATATATATATGAAGAGAGAGAGAGAGAGAGAGAGAGAGAGAGAGAGAGAGAGAGAGAGAGAGAGAGAGAGAGAGAAAAGCGGCACAAAATAGGAACGAAAATGACAGATAGGTGGGGAAAGGGGAGGGGGTGTGGGAGAGCGAGTTCTCGAGTCCGCCTTGGTTCTCGGCGGGGGGGGGGGATACCAGGGATACCCAATTAGTATTTATAGGACCAGGCCTCCGGAATCGCAAGCACTCTTGTGGTGGTGTCCTTCAGATCTGCTCTGCTTCCTCCGTCGTCTCCTTCTGCAGGACACAAGACGTTGTTGTGAGTTGGACTTGGTCTCTTTGATAGTCAGTCATTCTCTGGGGACTGAGATGTTTCTATTGCCAGCTCACCTTTCATGAGTTGATGAAAACAAAACTTCAGAAATGACGCATTTCTAAAAGTGAAATATTCTTTCATACAATTTGTACAGTTCTTAATATTACTGTTTCTAATAATTACAGTGATTTATATTTAAAATTACTCATTTCTTTTATATGTCTACTGAGAAATGGTCTCGAAGCTGTTTCAGAATGACGTTAAGATTGTTCACAGTTTTACCAGACTGAACTGTGATCAATCTCTTTTCAGACCACATGTATTTCAATGTAAAAAGAGAAGGAGAGTTGAACAAGTTCTAAAACTAATATACATAATTAATCAGTCTTTCTCTCTCTCTCTCTCTCTCTCTCTCTCTCTCTCTCTCTGCAGGTCCTTAATGAAAAGCTCTCCCTCAGCCATGTTCCAGGGAGCATTGATCCTGGTGGCAATTTCAGCTGCCTTTGCACAAGTGAATCCGACTCCAAGTAAGTAAACAAAGAGGTTGAAAGAGCTTTGTGAAATTGTGCTGTGTCTGAGTTCTCATTTCTGAAGTTGTTTACAGTTGCTTGCTTTACTCATTTAATTTATGTTGAATATTCCTTTCCTTTCAGCACCATGTCAGATCATTACTGATGAACTACGAAGTGGGTTTCTTCCCGACGATCCACACACGTTCCCCAATATCTCCGATTTCATTTATATTCGTGACAACGTCAGGTTAGTTATGAATAACAAATGAAGATGTGAATTTCGTTTTCGGTATTATTTTTGAGAAAAAAAATATATTAGAAACATTCTGCGACATTTCATTACGATGTGAGCACTGTCATTTCTTCTAAGCTGAAGCTGCTGTTTTTTCTTTCAGAATCATCTTTGACTTCTTTAACCTGACATTAAAAGGCTTTTCCAATGTTTACTGCAACTCCTTCAATGCTTCTGGGCAACCCTTAGTAAGGAAGCATTATAAAATCTTCGTACTTTGTTACCTAATTATGTGTTATTCTGAAAACAACTAAACAAAACAATTAATTGTTTGTGGCTCATTTGATTTTGTATATCGTTTCTTTAACAAGAAGAAATGAATCATTTGTCTTCTTCCTAATTCTCATCTACTTCTAATTAATTAATACCACAAAAATTCTCTGTCTCTACGAATAATTCCTGTTCTTTATAGGCAACACTGGACCTCGAAGGATACAATTTGGAATTGAATACCAATGATGCCGATATGTACATTAATATACGACCTTTGGCCGATATAGACATTAATCCACTAAAAACCAACTTTAGGTGAGTATTTCCAAAACTGACTTTACCCGTATATTACTTGTCATTCCTGTAGCATTGTTGAACAAAAATTCTTGTATAATTTGAACTTTAAGAGATAAGAGATTAGTCAATTGCCGTTAACAGTGTTTTTTTTTCCTACTGTCAGTTTCTATACTCTGGATTTGAGGTTCAAAATTGACAGTTATATTCCGGATCCCTTCAGTCTCTGCATCACCAGAGATTCTCTCCAAATGACCTTCTATGCTGGAGGAATCAGGGTAAGTGCTCCCTTTTCTCTTCCTTAATTAGGTCACTTATATGGTCAACTCTTATTATTCAGTTTAGTCATCATTTCCGTGTTTATAAGAACAATATACAATGGAAAAAATGTTGATCTAACTAAAAAAAAAAAAAGACATTATGAATGATTTGACAGTCTCGTGAAATTGGTGTTATGAATGTGATTTCCACCATGTCTTTTTGTATCTTTCCTCTCAGACTTACACTAGACTCCCACAAGTGGATCAGGAGCTGAATGATCATCCATATGCAGTGGTAGAGGCTATAAATCGTTATCTTCCTCGCCTTGCCAACAACTTTACCACAGCACTCAACAATATACTTTGCCAAACCAGTCGTTGACGAAGGCATCTTCCCTTCGGGGGAATTGTCGACTACCCCTAAATGGATTCCGGACTCTGGCACCCGGTGGAGGTCTAGGGACTGCTGGCAGAGGCTGAAGAAGAAGAAGCCCCTTTTATAAGTACCGTAGTTCCATGAAGAAGAAAGAGGAATTATACTCTTGATACTAACATTCAGATATGTTCAATTCATTAGCAATTGATCATCATATTTTCTTTTTCTGTGATTTTTTAAATTAAATTTAGAAAGCTTATTATTATGCAATAACCATTTGCTTTATATCTGCTTATATAGAAAGTACAAAACCTTTGTTTTTTTTAATACCCAAACATTTTTAAAACAAAAATAATGAAATGTTTAAAAGCAGTTATTTGTCATATCAATACTATCAAATAAAATAATTGGTCTATTTCGGTCTTCTTATCCTTATGACTCTAGATAATGAGGGAAATTTAAAACTATAATTGTACAACATATCGTTTTATATAAATCTATCCATGAATACAATGTTGGATAAATATCTTTATTGATATGTATATATATATATATATATATATATATATATATATATATATACATATATATATATAATATATATATATATATATATATATATATATATATATATATATATATATATATATGTTAATGATTATTTTTATACGGGTCTATTATTCTTAAACTTATTTTATCTAGGGTAAGTGAGAATTACAAAAAAATGATGGAGGATTTGAATAGAAAAAGCAGAAATGTAGGACTAAGAATTGATACGAGTAACACTAAGATAATGTCCAATGAAAAGGCAGAGAAACAGCAAATAAGAGTTATGGACGAACATCTGGAGATTCTTAATGAATATACATACTTAGAACAGACAGTATGTGGTTCCCCATAACATGAGATAAAAAATAAAACAAGTATAAACGTGGTATGGAGAACTTTTGGTAAACAATATGAGATTATCAAGGGTAAACTTCCATTCTCTCTCTCTCTCTCTCTCTCTCTCTCTCTCTCTCTCTCTCTCTCTCTCTCTCTCTCTCTCTCTCTCTAACACACGACACGTAAAACAAAGTTTTTTTTTTTCCTAATGGAAAGAAAAGTTATTCACTGGAGACTTATTCCAACGTTATAAGGGACAAATATTGAGAATGTCTTGAATTTCTAAAAGTCTTCGCTATTGATCTGATGAGAAATTGTCTGAAGTTAGTTGAGTTTGAAAGACGAGTTTTGGAAGAAGAAGAAGAGTCTGGTTCCTTCACCTGAGAAGACCTACGGATGATGATGATGAGATGATGATGATGAGATGATGATGATGATGATGATGATGAGAGGGACTTGTGTTACATTACTTATTTGTGAAATATCAAACCTTAAAGACATCCATCTTTTGTTGTTTACATCTTTGCAGGAAAAGTTAATGTGGAAGCAGATGGATCAGTGGCTCTCGGTGTTGGTCTCCCTCCCAAGGTCTCATCTTTGTTAATGGGGATGGAGGGGGAGGGAGGGAGGGGAAGGGAGGGGAGGAAAGGGGAAGAAAAGGGAAGGGAAGGGGAGGGGATGAGGAGGGGAGGGAAAGGGAAGGGAACGGAGGAGGGGAAGGAAAGGGGAGCAGAAGAGAGGAGAGTAGGATGGGATCGGAGGGGAGGGGAACGTGGGGGAGGGGAGGGGAAGGGAATGGAGGAGGGGAAGGAAAGGGGGGAGGGGAGGGGAGTAGGATGGGATCGGAGGGGAGGAGAAGGTGGGGAGGGGAGGGGAGGAAGAGGAGGAGGAGGAGGAGGAGGAGGATAGAGGGGAGGGGAAGGGTGTCTGCTTACCATCCCCTCCTGAGTGTGAAGAAGAGGAAAAAAGAACAGTTAAGGTAAATAAAAGTTCCATTTAAACTATCAAAGGAAAACTTATTATTGAAGCTGATGGATAAAAATAACCTCAGAAGATATTTCTTTAGACATAGAGGGAAGGAGGACATTGGGGATGTGTTGGTGCTAAGCCTGCAGCTTCACTCTTTGTGCAAATAGGCTGGATACATAAATCCAATGGAATACTTTTTGAAACTTCCTTTTGCAACATGAAGATAATTGTTAAAATAAACATAAACTTTCTCCAATGAATTTCCTTGTTGCTTCCCATTGCATGTTTATTGCATCCCTAAATACCCATTGATGTTAATCAAAGTTTGATGTCAGATGTCACTGAGATGTTCCCTCCCTTCAAAAGAAGCAATTGGTGAATGACTCTTCAAGTTATAAACTATTCGGGACCACTCTCTCTCTCTCTCTCTCTCTCTCTCTCTCTCTCTCTTGGGCCAGACGAACATCCAGACAATTCAGAAGAAACCCATAGCTTAGAGAGTTGCGAACCATATCGGTGGAAAAATGGAAATAAATCTGTCAAAAATTTCAAGTAAAGAACCACATTCATTCCTTATAATAAATCGACCTATTCATGCCGACTCCTTCCCCCACTCACCCACTGACCAACAGACCAGGCCTGTATTCGAGACGGCCTTGGCCAGGCGGCCCACACCTCCCTCCCTCATCTTTGTCTCGGTCTACACCCCTGGAGACTGAAGAAGAGGAATCCTTCCTAATTTTCTTCTTCTTCTTCTTCTTCTTCTTCTTCTTCTTCTTCTTCTTTTGTTTTGCATTGCCTATTCTTCTTGTTAATGTTGACACATAATCAGTTCCTATTAACATTAGGGCTACTTTCTCCTCTCCCTTATTCGTCCCTACGTCGTGTGGTAGGCCTAATCAGATCTTGGGCCTAATTTATTAATGGTAACATCTGTTCCATCTACGGGGAATACTCATCCATATTCCTTATCTTATTTTGTTTTGCCTTTTTTAGTTTTCCTTTTAAGTTTATTTCATTGTATTTTCAATTTAATCTTCTTCTGTAAAGACAATTTCTGTTTACGTCTTGTTTACCAAAAGCTCTCCATTCTCTGCTTATCCAACTTTTATTTTCGGTCTTGTGTCATGGGGAAACACTTGCTGTCTGTCCTAAGTATGTATATTCATTAACAATCTCTGGATGCTCACCCATAACCCTGATTTGTTGTCTCACTGAATTTTCATTGAACATTATCTTAGTTTTACTCAGATAAATTTTCATTCCTTATCTAAATCCTCCATCATCTTTTGGATTCTAAAGTGTGAAGTACCAATCCAAGATAGAAAGAGTATAAGTAGGTAGTAGGTTGGCCAGGGTACCAGCCACCCATTGAGATCCTACCACTAGAGAGTTATTGAGTTCTTTGACTGGCCAGACAGTACTACATTGGATCCTTCTCTTTGGATATGGTTCATTTTCCCTCTGCCTACACACACAGAGAATAGTCTGGCATATTCTTTACAGATTCTCCTCTGTCCTCACACCTAACAACACTGAGATTACCAAACAATTCTTCTTCTCTCAAGGGGTTAACTATTGAACTGTAATTGTTCAGTTGCCACTTTCCTCTTAAGGGTAAGGGTAGAAGAGACTCTTTAGCTATGGTAAGCACCTCTTCTAGGAGAAGGACACTCCAAAATCAAACCATTGTTCTCTAGTCTTGGGTAGTGCCATAGCCTCTGTGCCATGGTCTTCCAATGTCTTGGATAACCTGAGAGAAAGTCAACCCAGATCCGGAAAATAAAATGACTGATATAACTTTGATTTTCTACAAAAATTAGAAAAGAAAACCATGTTATGGTTTCTACCTACACACCATTCCCTTTTCTCTTACTTGAGGGTACACTCGGGCACGCTGTCCTGTTTTGTTTCTCTCCCTCTTGTTTAGTTAAAGTTTTTTTTTTAGTTTATATAGGAGATATTTATTCTAATGTTGTTACTCTTCTTAAGAATTTTAATTTTCTTTGTATCCTTTCCTCATTGGGCTATTTTCCTTGTTGGAGTCCTGAGGCTTATAGCATGCTGCTTTTCCACCTAGGGTTGTAGCTTAGCAAGTAGTAATAATAATACCAGATCTGCACAGTAATATTCATTAATATATATATATATATATATATATATATATATATATATATATATATATATATATATATATATATATATATATATATATATATATCATACAGGTTTCGTTGGATGAAATTTCACATCTTTTGTTCCTTTCCAGCCTCCAAATGTATTAAGATGTTTTTATTAGAGCAATCTTTCGAACTGCACTCCGTCGTTCACAATCAGGCTCCGATGAAACCTCGATTCATTTCACGTCAAAAGAATACAAATACAAATAATAGAAATGTTCGTACATATGATGCAATTGTCCGGTAGACGTGTCCCGGCAGAGCCACTCACCCCCCCCCCCAACTCTTTTCTTGGCTTACTCCCTTGGAAACCGAAGAAGAAGAAGAAACCTTCCTATATAGACTTCGATTCCTTTTTGGAGTTGTTCTTCTTTTGTTTTGCTTTCCTTCTACTTCTTATGCTTCTTCTTCTGCTTCTTCCTCTTCTTCTTCTTCTTCTTCGTCTTCTTCTTTGGTTTTGCCTTGCTTCTTCTTCTTTTTCTTAATGTTGATACATAATTAATTTCGTGTAATATCAAAGCTATTTTCCCCTCTTCGCTCCTACATCGTGTGGTAGGCCTAATCAAAGTCTAAAGAGATCATCATCATCATCATCATCTCCTCCTACGCCTATTGACGCAAAAGGACTCGGTTAGATTTCGCCAGTTGTCTCTGTCTTGAGCTTTTAATTCAGTTCTTCTCCTTTCATCATCTCCTACTTCACGCTTTATAGTCCTGAGCCATGTAGGTATGGGTCTTCTAGTCCTTCTAGTGCCTTGTGGAGTCCAGTTAAACGTTTGGTGAACTAATCTCTCTTGGGGAGTGTGAAGAGCATGCCCAAACCATCTCCATCTACCCCTCATCATGATCTCATCCACATATGGTTCTCGAGTAATCTCTCTAATAGTTTCATTTCTAATCCTGTCCTGCCATTTAACTCCCAATATCCTTCTGAGGACCTTGTTCTCAAATCTACTAAATCTATTGGAGATTGTTTCGTGGTCATACCATGACTCATGTCCATAGAGTAACAAGAGATCGCTTTTACTCATCCTTATTCCTTCTCTTATTTTGTTTTGCCTTTTTTTATTTTTTGTTTTCTTTATTACATATTTAAATTAATCTTCTGAACGGAAAAAGACAACGTTTATCACACGTCAAGTATCTCTCTCTCTCTCTCTCTCTCTCTCTCTCTCTCTCTCTCTCTCTCTCTCTCTCTCTCTCTCTCTCTCTTGCAAGTCCAAAATGAAACTCTTCTCCTCAGCCATGTTCCAGAGAACATTGTTTCAGAGAGAGAGAGAGAGAGAGAGAGAGAGAGAGAGAGAGAGAGAGAGAGAGAGAGAGAGGTGGTAAGACATTGATTAACTATTGTTATTAGTTTTAGTACTTGCTCAAGTACCCTTCCATTCTATATATTGAAAGCCAATCTGTCTTAAAAGAGTTTTGACGTCACCTTTCAACAGAAAGATGAAAGAAATGAATAATTATCTACATAGAAGGTGTATTACTGACAATGGACAGACGTCAGTCCCCAGAGAATGACAGTCGAAGATACATTTTATTGGCTAAATAAGAAATAACGAGAGATGAGTGAAAAGTCCTGTTAGTTGGGTTTATGTTTTCGATACAGAATAAGAAAATGATCAATGATAACAACATTCTTGTTGGGTATTATTTGTTTCAACGGATTCATCTCAAGAGGTTCTCAGATGAAGCGATATTTGGTGGCGAAGGACAATAGGATGACAAAGTCACATGAAGGATCTCAGAGTTTCCTACAGGATTATCTTGACTAAGATGAACAGGATTGCAAACATATATCTTAAGATGTGTTTCTTTTGGAATATCTTCATTTAGATCCTTCAATTTAATTCTTTCTTAATCTTTCGTGAATTTTGTGAAATAAGAGAAACTTTATTAATATATGTTTGGGATATTTTCGAAGATAATTTTCAGTTTGAATATCAAAAGGGTCAAGCCGAAAAAATTATCTTTAAAATTACTGGAGAAATTTTTTCTTTGAAAATTGAAGATCACACATCATTCCCCTTTTCGACACACACACACATACTGTATATATACATGTATGTATAATATATATATATATATATATATATATATATATATTATATATATATATATATAAATATATATATATATATATATATAAATATATATATATATATATATATATATATATATATATATATATATATATATATATATATATATATATATATATATATATATATATATATATATATGTAAACAAACACCAATGCAGCCATTTGTAGTCCACTGCAGGACAAATGCCTCAGACATGTCCTTATTCATATCTGGCGTTTGGTAAGTTTTCATCAGCACGAAAGCCACTAACGACTGGTGATGGTGGGAGACTATGGTCTGGTCACTTACAGCAAATCAACCAAGTATGGGTGGCCCTGACTAGTACAGCTTTGCTGATCATGGCGATACACAAACTCTTTCATCACGTTAAGGTATCCCCACTTAGAAAGGTATATATATATATATATATATATATATATATATATATATATATATATATATATATATATATATATAAAACGAATTTCAATGATAAGAAATAAATGACTTTTTCAAAAAATGGTATCTTAGTAAATACAAAATAGCTCCTCCCTTCCAGGGCGCACCTTGGCTAACTACGTAGTATGTGTTTACTAAGTCATATTTCGTTCCTACTTTTTGCTGCACTCTCTCTCTCTCTCTCTCTCTCTCTCTCCTCTCTCTCTCTCTCTCTCTCTCTCTCTCACTCACTCTCTCTCTCTCTCTCTCATATATATTTATATATATATATATATATATATATATATATATATATATATATATATATATATATATATATATATATATAAACATACGCACATAATTCTAACATATAATACATGAAAATTAACGTTTCCATATTGAATTATTCTTCTTGTGTGAATAATAAATTCTAAGACTTGGCTATTCAGCGTAAATGTTAAGAACAGAGATATATGAAATAAAATTTCAATCTTAATACACTTTCAAAATCAATGATCATCATTATTATTATTATTATTATTATTATTATTATTATTATTATTATTATTATTATTATTATTATTATTGAGTTAAAAGTAATGGCTGCATCGGCAGAGTTTATTTTCTTATCCCATTTTTCTATTTTCCGGATAATTCTCTTCTCTAGAGCCTAAAAGAGGGTCTCCTACCACGATATTATTATTATTATTATTATTATTATTATTATGATGATGATGATGATGATGATGATGATGATGATGATAATATAAAGAAAGTTTTGAAACATAACTACATTGATAGTTTAAGGAACGAAAAATTGAGAGAGAGAGAGAGAGAGAGAGAGAGAGAGAGAGAGAGAGAGAGAGAGAGAGAGAGAGAGAGTAATGTGTTGATAGGATGTTCCTATTAACCATAATAATTACCTGGAACATAGATGAAGAATTGTTAATAATTATTTCTCATCTTTGGTCGTCAATTTTTCTTGGTGGGATTTAATGATACGTTGGTATTCTTAACATACACTTTTAATAACTCTTGTGACTACATTGCTCTATGACAGCTGACTCCTAAGTGTGTGTGGAGCGTCATACACAATCTGACAACACCAAAACATTTCTAAACAAAAGAGCATCGCTCTCAAAAGACTTAAATCCTACTCCAGTACAAAACTATAAAGAATGACATCCTATCTTTGAGGTAATCAACAAATGTTTGAATCCTAATACCAAAACAAAACAAATCATTACTCTTATTCATGCAATATGATGCAATGTTGCGCAATACCTGTAACACTTGAAATAATATAGTACATTATGACAATAATATATAACAGAGAGATTTGGGGACATTATAATATAAATTAACTGAAAGGAGGAGGAAGAAGAAGAGGAGGAGGAGGAGGAGGAGAAGGAGGGGGAGGAGGAGGAAGAGGAGGAGGAGGAGGAGGGGGAGGAGGAGGAAGAGGAGGAGGAGGAGGAGGGGGAAGAGGAGGAAGAGGAGGAGGAGGAGGAGGGGGAGGAGGAGGAAGAGGAGGAGGAAGAGGAGGAGGAGGAGAAGGAGGAGGAGGACTGTTTGCTCCACACTCAGAGAAACTTTGAATAAAATCTCCTGTGGAGGAGACTCGAACGACGAGATGTTGGTGATGCTTTGCTGATCGCAGCCTGGATCTTGCATGACTGCAATTGGTATTGCATAATGGAATCTCTGTTTTCAATCTGTTTTATAAACTGAGGAATTACTTGGCTATAGAGAACTCATAACATTTTAGCCTTTGTATGGGATATAGTATACTGTCTATAGCTCCATGAGAAATATTCATTAATAAAATAATACATATGTTAAAAGAGATTTTGAATTATTACGAAACTTATAGTAGGGGAAAATTAGAAGTTGAGGAAATGCTTTCTTTGTGCTTTGCAAATGATATCACGTGATATCATTCTACCCGACATGTTCAATACTGGAATTACAATGGCATAAACCACGGGTTGCTTCAAAGCAATGTCCATTCGCTGGAATATTCATCACGAAATTTCCATTTACGGTTTTGCATCTTGGGCTGGATGCGAAAAAGTAGGTTGTAGAAAGCAGAAATGACTCTGGCATGGAGGGTTCAGATGAGAGGTCACAGTGGGTTATTATTATTATTATTATTATTATTATTATTATTATTATTATTAGCCAAGCTACAACCCTAGTTGGAAAAGCAAGATGCTATAAGCCCAAGGGCTCCAATAGTATTAAATAGCCCAGCGAGGAAAGGAAATAAGGAAAATAAATGATGAGAACAAATTAACAATAAATCCTTCTAAAAAGAGTAACAACGTCAAAATAGATATGTCATATATAAACTCACTCATCAACCAATTTAACAAGTTGCAAACGCGATTGGCTGCTTCATGTAAACACAGTAAACCTTTAGTAATATGTTTTGGTTATTCAATTTATATTTTCATCATCGTAATTTCGAGAAAAAAATATCACCATTTTACGTTATATCATGAGATGAGGATCTTGATTTAATATTTTTCTTTTTATTTCTATATATATATATATATATATTTTTTGATGATGAACTAAAAGCGGAACAAAAGGGCAGGGCGTCCCGTGAGGGTCTTGTACGGGGCACGGGACAAAAGGATCAAATTCGGGACATGTCCAGCAAAATTGGGACGTCTGGCAACCTTACGTAGAATATTCCTCAGTCTTTTTGACAAAAAAATTAAAATTTACTAAATAAATAGTTAGTTTGGGCATAATGTTCTTAAAAAGGAAAGTGAAAACACGAAAACAAAGATATTAATTGTGTTCATTATTTCTTACCAGACACTCGTTGTATAACAGATAATCTGAGTGAAATACTTCTTCAATAAAGTTTTAAATGAATAGCCATCGATGAAAAGACTTCTTCAAAGACACATAGAGTGGAATGACAAATGATGAAAACTTCAAAACTGCGCAAATTCTGATATAAAAAAAAGACGAAGTGGCAACTGAGATGAAGAGTAGGAAACTTCTCTCTATGGAACACGTACTCGCCAGTTGTCAAGCTGCCGACGAGGAGAAAGGGTGTGGTCGAGCTCTGATGGAATGCATTAGCTTCTCCAGAAGGTGTTTGGAAGGTCAAGTACGACATTTCTGCATTTGTGCGTTGAGCCAAGACCTGTCCCTTCTCGGGCAATTCCTCCTCCTCCTCCACTGTTTTTCTTACTTCGTCTTCTTCTTCTTTTCTAGGACATAAAATGCCTTCGTAAGTCAGTTTCTTCACCTGAATAATAAAGACGTGTATGTGTGTGTGTGTGTGTGTGTGTGTGTGTGTTTGTGTGTGTGTGTGTATGTGTGTGTGTTAACCTGGGAAATTGGTAGAGTTACAAATGAAGGAACATGGAACGAAGCAAAGGCCGTAATTCAGTGCAACAATATGGTTAACAGATATATTATTTAATCGTGTCTTATTAACTCAACGAATAATATTACTTTAAATTTTAACTCCAACATTTTTTAATCTGATCTTTAAATTAGACAAAAAACATTATCAAGTACAAGAATAATGTTGAGGTTAGACTTCATTACAGTGCTTAATGTAAAGTGGAAAAGGAGTTCCATTTTGTAATCTACCTATATTTGGATACCTTGGCATAAGCTGCACCTTTTCACCTTTTGATTAAACTATTTGATGTTTCTCTTCTCGTTTACCTTTCTTTCTTTGGACTCTATTTTTCCATAGTGTTTTATCTTTTGTATGCGAACGATGTAGGAATAAACACGTAGTGCTATAGCCTCTGTATCATGGTCTTCCACTGTCTTGGGTTAGAGTTCTCTTGCTTGAGGGTACACTCGGGCGCACTGTTCTATCTAGTTTCTCTTCCTCTTGTTTTGTTGAAGTTTTTATTGTTTATATATGAAATATTTATTTTAATGTTGTTACTATTCTTAAAATATTGTATTTTTCCTTGTTTCCTTTCCTCACTGGGCTATTTTCCCCGTTAGGGCCCCTGCTTTTCCAACTAGGTTTGTAGCTTAGCATTTAATAATAATGATAATAAAAGGTATTGCCTGATTCTACCTTTTATTCTGTTATGGTATTCGTTTAGAATAGAATATGACAGGTGACTCCATCATATACATATGTATGTTTACATATATGTATGTTGTATTAGTCATATCAATTTAGATCATACATGAATTTAGTCAATAAATCCTCTATTGATTTAATCAGTCTATGAAAAGCGAAAATTATAGAATGGCAGCAAGAATCTCTGGGTTTATAAATACTAAAGAAAAATTAGAAATTGGTAATTGGAATGTTAGAACCATGAATCTGATTGGGAAGTTACAGCAAGTGGAGAATGAATTTATGAAATATGGTTTGGATATCTTGGCCATAACTGAAATACAATGTAAAGGGATTGGTAACGAAACTTTAGACCAAGGTAATATATATATATATATATATATATATATATATATATATATATATATATATATATATATATATATATATATATATATATAGCCCAAATCAGCCGTAAAGACAATTAGATCAAAATTAAGGAAAAATTCGATATATAAAGGTCATTTATGAGTGGCAGAGGCAAGGGACAGTGTCAATGCCCAAGAGACTGACCATATATTGTTTATATAGGAAATATTTATTTAAATGTTGTTACTATTCTTAAAATATTTTATTTTTCCTTGTTTCCTTTCCTCACTGAGCTATTTTCCCTGTTGGGGCCCCTGGGCTTTATAGCATCCTGTTTTTCCAACTAGGGTTGTAGCTTAGCATTTAATAATAATAATAATAATATATCCCTATGATCAGGGCCCAAGCCCCTCTCTTTACAAAAGTAAATATACTCTATATAAATTACAACAGTTATTCCATCGTATCTAGGGGCTTTCCATCTCTTGAGTTTTTTAATGATAGCTTCGACTTCAAACACACTGAATTCATTCATGGGCACTGTTATGTATTTTGTACTGTAATACTATATGGGCTACGGGTATTAAGAGTAATGTTGCACAGTATTGCATTGATAGAACGTGTTTCGACAGAGTTTAAAAGTGTAGTAGCGAATGTTATGAAGGATTTAATCATTCATTAATTGCCCTAAAGTTAGGATGTGATTCTTCTTACTTTTGTATTGCAGTAGTTTTTGTATGTATGTGTACGAGTTTTGTTTACATATTCTCACTCGAGAGTCACAAGTTGTTAAACAAGTCAGAGAGTACAGCTGTAATGTAGACCTTAGTATATATATATATATATATATATATATATATATATATATATATATATATATATATATATATATAGTTTAATATATAAGAACTATACATATACTGTATATGCCTACATATAAAAGTACAAATAGATTTACATTCAAATGCATATGAAGGTAAATCTATTGGAGATTGTTTCATTGTCATACCATGACTCTTGTCCATAGAGTAGCACTGATCTCACTAAACTGATATATAGTCTCATTTTATATGTAATTTCAGGCGATTTGACTTCCACATTTTATTTAACCTAGCCAATGTCTGATTGGTTTTCTTCAATCTTTTACCAACCTCCAATTCTAAAGACCCTGTATTGGAGATCACAGTTCCTAAATACTTAAAAGATTCTACCTCATTAATCCTTTCTCCCTCCAATGATATTTAATCTTCCATTACATACTGTTCTCATCATCTCTGACTTTCTTCTACTTATCTTG